>NC_056455.1:5939682-6239682 GCF_018296145.1 Oncorhynchus tshawytscha
CTGGTCACCCGGCGACAGTAAACTCCATGACATGAGTGCTGAGGAGGTAGCCACTCAGCTGGTGGTGTTTGACTGGGAGCTCTTCAGCTGCGTGCATGAGGTCAGTGATTGGTGGAGCTGTTAGTACTGGGCGGAACCTCTGACAAATAATTGCAAAAAAAGTTCTCCATGATAAGGAATTATGCTGTGTGTGGTCTACCTACATATTCGATGAGGTAGACTTCTAGTACGTTTCTTCATTGGTATGTCCAGGTGGAGTTTGTGTGCTATGTGTTCCACGGCGAGCAGGCTCGCTGGCGCCCCCTCAACCTTGAGCTGGTACTGCAGCGATGCAGCGAGGTGCAGCATTGGGTCGCCACCGAGATCCTGCAGTGCCAGTCGCTGCCCAAGAGGGTGCAGCTCCTCCGCAAGTTCATCAAGATCGCAGCTCTGTGAGTTCCGGGTGACCTATTGAATTGTATTACACCTAGGTGTGTTGTATTGATGATATGTGTTTTAATGGTGTGTGGCCACAATAATAGTTTAAAATAGTGCCAAGTAGTGTTATTATTTGATCATTCCTAACAGTGTGTTTTACGGCGTTTTAGTTTATGGTGAAGTGTGTGTTATTGTCTAGTCTTATCTAACGTGTGTGTGTACTCCAGGTGTAAGCAGCAGCAGGACCTGCTGTCCTTCCTAGCTGTTGTTCTGGGGTTGGACAACCCTGCAGTCAGCCGCCTTCGCCTCACCTGGGAGGTAAAACACACACACACACACACACACACACACCAGTGGAGGCTGCTGAGGATGAGACAGCAAATAATGGCTGGAAAGGAGTAAATGGAATGATGTATTTGATACCATTCCACTCCTGCCATTACCACAGGCATGTCCTCCCCCAGTTAAGGTGCCACCAACCTCCTATGATACATACTCCTCTATGCAGACAGTCAACATGCACATCAGCAAGCACACTGGCGTAGGGATTTGTTTATAACTCTGGGGACTATTTGTTTGTGGCAGGGCCTACCTGGGAAGTTCAGGAAGCAGTTCCAGCAGTTTGAGAGCATTGCGGTGAGTGGCTGTTCGGGGTCTCGTAGGGGACAGTTGATGGAACCCCTATAATATGGGCTTACTGTGTATCAGGGTTGAGCTCAGTTCCATTTGTCAGTCAACAATTATAAAATAGGTCTTCTGACCTCAACAAGTAAATGACCCCAATCTGTATGTGGCTACGGGTTCATTTATAAAGGCACATTTAGTGAAGGGTGAGTGAGTGAACGCGTTGTTGTTTTTCAGGATCCATCCAGGAACCACAAGTCGTACAGAGACCTGATGGGCAGCCTCAGGCCCCCTCTCATCCCCTTCACACCGCTGCTGCTCAAAGGTGAGACAGACACACACACACTGTACACTATACACACAGCAAGTAAATTCACACAAACACTGTAGTTCTCTCTCTCCACTACCCAAATGCATGTGTTCATGGCCACAAAGATGCATCTTTACTAATACAAAACACACCCCATTTGGCTCAAACCACAGACTAAATGAGTGACGCCGGGCCGCTCCTCAGGGTCTCTCTCTGGCCATGGACACACACACACACCATAGCTGAGGAAACGCTACACGGTGTGTGTGTGGTGCTGAAAACAGGGGCACAAACCTCTACAACCCCCCTCAAACACACACTCACTCTACCCTCCAGATGTTGTCCAGATGTGAGCTCATAACATCTCTCAGACGCGCGCGCACACACACACAATGCTGATTAGAAGGCAGCCTTTCAGCACCGCCTTGCTAATTAACACCCATAGTTAATCTCTCCATCTCCCTCAACACTAGCCTGGGTACCAGTCTCTTTAGCGAACATTTGGAATGACAGTGGAAGGTTCGCTGAAGAGAATGGTGCTCAGGCTACCTCCACCCTGCACACACACAGAGCTCAGCATTGCTGGGCAACACGAGTATGTGACTCGTTAAATGTGGCCGATGCTGGAGTCTACATGTATCGTACTTCTACATCCTCTTGAGGAGTGAATTAAGACGGCTGTACATTCAGTCATTACACTTACATATACAGACGTACAAAGACATCCAGCATACACACACACACACATGCAACATGAACACAGGCTTGAGGCATCGGCATTGAGGCACTTCATAACCTACCGCTCCAACTTCACAACAGAAGTCCCTCATTATCTAAGAAAAGCGTGTTTTTCCTCTCTCCTTCTCCCTTTCATTTCCTTTCTCTCCCACGCACACCCTTTTAACTCAGCATGGGGGACCCTGTCTATCAACATAACCAGGTGGCATTAATTTCTCTGCTTTGAGAGCACACACCTCCACAGGTGATCAGCTCCATAATGAGCTCTACCTCCTTCCACCCTGACCTCCCTCCACCGTTGCCATGTACCCTGCTTTGAGTGTCAACTCCTTCCCCCCCCTTTTCTCTCCATTCCTCTTTCAAATCTAATCATTTCAAGGCAAGTGATATCATCTTTTTTAGATTAACAAAGAATTGGATCTGTTCAGGAATTGGATCAACAAAATATCACTCCCATTATTATATAGGCTAGCTGTAATTCATCGCTGTGATAATAGATTGGTTATGTACTTACATCATTCTACACCATAATGCTGTGTGTGCAATTTCCTTAATGTGTAGTATATTACACTTAAGTGTGTGCTTGTCTCATTCTCTCTCTCTCTCTCACACACACACTCACACACACACACATTGAGTATAAAAGCTCTCTTGTCAATGTCACTTAGACACCAAAAACATGTGTGGAATGTTTTATATTTGAATGCTGTGTATACCAGGCTCCAATATAATGTCAAGTTAAGAATGACGCCAGCTCCTAGTTTCCTATACAGGGCTGCACCAAGCTCTCAAGTCTCTTCCTTAGTTGAAGATCAATTCAATCTAACGTTGTAGTATTTTTATGCAGCTGTTTTCCACCAATGGTCCAATAGAATAACAGAATGGTTTTGGTGTACTGTAATATAATGTAGCTCAGTTGGTAGAGCATGGCACCAGGGTTGTGGGTTTGATTCCCATGGGGACCAACCTTTAAAAAAATATTTTTTTACACTATCCACTCACTTACCGTAAGTCGTAAGTCGCTTTGGAGAAGAGTGTCTGCTAAATGACTAAAATGTTCTTGTGAAATAATAATGAGGCTTTTTATCCGAAGTGACTTAGTCATGTGTGCGTACATGACTAATTGTGGCGTCTGTGAGCGCACGGGCAGCGCAATTGAGGCCATCTCCATTTTGTAGTTGTCAATTTTCTTGTACTGTTTTTAATCAGTTGGTAAACAAACTGAAATGGTGCATGCTGCCACCTGCAGTTATGAAATGTTTGCGCACGACTATAATTCATTAGCTGATCCCTCCTGATGATCTAGATAGAATTATGTGATCCTTCATTAAAGGGATAGTTCACCCAAATTAAGAAATAACACATTGGTTTCTTTAGCCTGTAAGCAGTCTATGGACAAGGTACAGCAATCCATGAACTATCCCTTTAACCCAGTTGACTACAAAAGGCTTAAAATCCTGAATGGCGTTGCCCATGCTAAAACAGGCTTTTGGGCACTAGAGTACTCTCATTCTCTATGGGTAGGACACATCTGCTGGCTAGCAGCTTAACAACCATATTGCTATATGTATTACGGAATGTTTCTTAATGGCCACCAGCATGTCACTGCTGGCTTGCTTCTGAAGCTAAGCAGGTTTGGTCCTGGTCAGTCCTTGGATGGGAGACCAGATGCTGCTGTAAGTAGTGTTGGCGGGCCAGTAGGAGGCACTCTTTCCTCTGGTCTAAAAAATATCCCAATGCCCCAGGGCCGTGATTGGGGACACTGCCCTGTGTAGGGTGCTGTCTTTCGAATGGGACGTTAAAACAGGTGTCCTGACTCTGTGAGATCATTAAAGATCCCATGGCACTTATCGTACGAGTAGGGGTGTTAACCCTGGTACCATCACGGTCACCTAATCATCCCCAGTTTACAATTGGCTCATTCACCCCCCTCCTCTCCCCTGTAACTATTCCCCAGGTCGTTGCTGTAAATGAGAACGTGTTCTCGGTCAACTTACCTGGTAAAATAACAGGTAAATAAAATAATAAATGGTGCAACCCATAGGATTTGAAAAAAATTCTGCATCAGAAAATGTCCATTAATATGTCAGCAGTAATAGTGGAATGATTGTTTTGTACAGTAGAACTTACCCACCAGTGTTGTGATATCCGTCTATTGATTTCTCCCGTAGGAGCGGCATCTGTTGACAAAATGGGAAAGCTGATTTTTGGCTGTGTTATCTAGTGGAAACCAGGTTGAGTGGCCATGTAGAAATTGCTCCGTCATGTCCTGCTTACTAATATTCTACACTGTTCACTCAATTTCAGTTTGAGAAAACAAGCACTGAATACTGTAGCGAATCATTGTACTAAATCGCTGTGAAATATATTTTCAATAACAAAAAAATAGTTTTTACAGCTGTTTGGACCAAAACCAAAAGTGAAAGACTAAAGCTCAATGAGAAGACTGGGAGATTTTGCTTTGAATGCAGCCTATTGCTGTTGCAATTACCCTAGCTTCCACATGGGGGAGAAATTCTAGGTGTGGCACCTTTTTTAAATGCTAGTACAACCTCATATCATTCTCTGTGATATTTTACTCAGACCTGGGTGGCAGGGTGAAGCATTTTCAAAATGTTATTGGACGTTATGGTATATCAGGAGTGTATTATTGTGCGCAACCTGACAGCTCAGTGAGGGCTTCCTGGTACCACGCTCGCTGGTTCAGAACGATAGCCTTTGTCCGTTCATCTCTGTGGTTTAAATAACTGAACAGTTCAAGCAGGCATGTGTATGTTGAAGAGTAAGATGCATCTGGCTTTTCTCTCTCTCTGTGTGTGTGTGTGTGTGGTGATGGTGGGGGAGTGAGGGAGGAAAATGCATATGTTTGCTATGTGTGTGATAGAGAGTTGGTTGGCAAAGTTTGTGTGTGTGTGTTCGGGAAGAGAAGGTGTGCCTGCTGTCCAGTGTGCAGCTCATAAAGCTCAGCTCCTAGCATCTTTAGTCCAGGGGTGAAAGAGGTCACATTAGCGTATCGCCTCACCTCCCTCCCTCCCTCCCTCCACCACACGCACAAACACCCTCCCTCCCTCCCTCCCTCCACCACACGCACAAACACCCTCCCTCCCCCAGGTCTAGCAGCATTCAGAACATTCTTCCTAACTGGGCGTATTGTCTCGATTAAACATGCCCCCCTTTTTTACCCAGCACCCGCAAATTCCAGTTCCTATGAAGGGATCACGGATTGTGACTCTTTGGCTTGTCTCCCTCTCGGTCCTACCTGTCCTCCGTCTATGGGCTAAAGCACCGGTAGACAAGGGCAGCTGCTGGGGCAGGTGTCCACAAGCCATTACTTAACTGTTCCCTGCCTTCACTGTGTGTTTACCTTTCTCTCTCTCTCTCCCTGTCTCTTCTTTTTCTCTCTCTTTCCCTCTTCTCTTTCTTCTCGCGCTCTCTCTCTCGCTCTCAGATCTGACCTTCCTCCACGAGAGCTGCAAGTCGTTTCATGGGGAGCTTGTCAATTTTGAGAAGATGGTGAGTGTACGTTCAGCCATTTGACAGAATAGCCAAAGAAATACATGTCTGTTTCTATTCGGCACAATCGGCGTGATTCCCTGGACAACAAGTTACCCCCCCCCGTTTCCCTGACTACTGTCTTACTACACATTACTACATGCGTCTCCTCTTTCTTCCAGCATAAAGTTGCAGAGATGGTGAGGAGCATCAGACGATACAGGAGCTCCCAACTAGGTAAGCGTTAAATGGCCACAGGCACACCTGTCTGTTAAGAATAGTCTTGAAGGAACCGAGCTCCACCCTGCCATCTGTTTAGAACAGCACAGGCCTCGGGGCCGTTCGATCACACAACCGCCATTCACGACCACTACACACCCACGCAGGCATTCTCCACCCATAATGAATGATATTACTGTCTGACAAACCACCTTGCTAAAACATTCCACTAAGTTGAGTTTAACACGTTAACATTATCACTCGTTACATAGCCTAGTTTGCATAAACGCCCACTAACATGAAGTCACTGCACCGGGTACAGCTCAAAACGCTGCGACATGGCTATCACACAGCCTAGCATGTTAGATGTTCAATATCATTATTGTCACGTAGCATCACATGCTGAAACACTCGCTAATGTTGGTATCGCATCGTCTAGCATGCTTAACACTCAATAATATCACTCTCACGGTTACACAACACATCTCACAGCCCAGGTCCACTATTTTTTTAAGAGCCAGCATCCCCAAGCGTCAGTGTGATTAATTTGTATCGCGCTCGTGCGCTACTCCGTGCCTTGCGCTCATTAGTTTCAGTAAAGCGCCACGCTGTCGGCCACACTAAGATCATCGACGTCCAGTCTAACGCTGTGCCCCGATCAACACACACAAGAGATTGCTGACGTGATATAAGACTCGTAACGCAAAGACAATCGATTAACCCAGTAGAACGTTGGCTTTCACCACCCTCTTATCGCTGTGTATTTATTGACATGGGGGCATAAAGAGAGGGTTTCACAGCAGGTGAACAACTTGGCCTGTCTACATACAACACAACATGTAGAGGTTTTATACCAGCTGAGGATTCTTCACATGTACAAGCATGTTATATGTAGAAAAATACTCTACGTCTAGATATTTGGGGGGAAACATGAATGTTCCTCATGGTGATACTCCTGACACAGTGCACTTGCTAATGGACAAACACCACACCATGTTGAACACCACTAAAACAACACCTTTATGTACCTTATTTTTCCTGCTACATTGATATGGAGTAAAGCGTTGTTGGGTTTGGGGCTTTACAAGAAAGGCATTTCACTGTACTTGTGTACGTGACGTTAAAACCCGCGACCTGAGATCAGAGCCAAGCCTCACTGCTTCACGTCATACCATGACCTTAATCAGTGCATAATGTTGCCTCAGCCAGGGCAGGGTTACTGTTTTGTTGTTGTTGTTGTATTTTACTTTTAGATCTAGTTACACATCTAGTTCTGTCTATTAGATGACAAGTTAATTCCAAGGCTTAAGCTCCTTTTGTGATGTTTAAAGAACACAAACAAGACTTGACGTAAACTGTGGTGGGTAGAACCTGAGGTTGAAAAGCTTCTGCCTGAAAGTGACAAAATGGGGTTTCTTTTCACTCTGGAATATTCCAATCGTCTTCCTTCGGGATCCACAGACCAGTTGCAGGAAGTGCTGAAACCCTTTTTTAGATGTGTATTATATGGTACACAGTGCTATAATGAATCTGGGCTTAGATGCATAAGTCCTAGAGGGCTTAGTTACAGCGGTACATTGTCTGAGATTACCACTGTATCCTAATGGACTGCATGGAATGTATCACAAAGTGCCTCGTTGGATGACCGCAGGGGTCTCTCTCCCTCATTTCAATCCCTCTATTTTTCACCATCTTTCTCCCCATCTCTTTTTTTTTCTCCACCTGAGTGACTTTGACAATGGTCATCTCATTCCATTAAGTATAGGTTACTTCTGCTTAGCGAGCTAGAGCACACATTTAACCCCGTGTTCTCCGACAGGTATAGGTCTACATTCAGGCATACACCACATTCACAAACCCATTGAACCCCCCTCTTCCAAAAAAAAAAGGAACAGCTTCAAAATGGCCCTTTGGGCTCAGTAGTAAAATGGCCATCTTATCCTATGGATCGCTGTTGTGATGGTGGCACAGAGGAGGATAACGATGCATCCAATAAGGATTTGCTGCACCCAGAATGGGAAAGGACAAGTTGAGGCTATTGATAGCCTGCCTGACAAAGTGTTTTGCTGTTGGTTAGAACTGAATCAAACCAGTTTCTTTGCCTGCTGCATTGTGTGGGCTCGTCGTGAGCAGATGCTGCTGCGATCCTCTAGTTAGGTCAAGTGGAAGTAGTGGGGTATCTGCCGCCACCCGGTGGTGAGATCAGGACATTGCATGCCACAGCAGCTTCTCTGGGGGTTACACTACCATATAGTGCAGGGATCATCAACTAGATTTAAATATATATATATATTTATTTTTGCGGATGGTCGGGGGGCAGGAATATAATTACAAATAATATGTAGACTGCAAATTGACCGAAAGTATCCCAAACATAATCATTTCAAACCTTGCCTATATTGAATACGATCACGTGCCTCTATTATGAGTGAGAATACTTGGGAACGGGTTTAGATTTTTTTTAATAACTTGGAGCTTATTTCCTGGTGTTTTTACAGACTTTAATGTCTAATAATTATACAAAAAATATATATTTTTGTGCTAAAAACTTGGGGGGTGGGGGGGCAAATAAAACCACCTGCGGGACACCAGTTGAGGGACCCTGATCTAGGTGGTGAAATATGATTACTGCTTAAATTGTTTTGTTGGGGGTATGTTTAACTAATGAACTGACCTCTCTCTCGTAGCTTTGGATGCAGAGCCTTCCCCCTCTCACCTCCAGACCAAGGCCTACATTCGCCAGCTGCAGGTCATTGACAATCAGAACCTGCTCTTTGAAATGTCCTGCAAGATGGAGCCCAAAGACATGTGAGAGAAAGTGTGAGAAGAGGGACGAGAAAGAGGGAGATCGCCCATATACACCCCCCCCACCCTTCTCCACTGCAACTCTGCCCTCCTCAATGGCCTCAACTCTGATTGGATGAATCAGCTAGCCATTTTTGTAACTTTGCTATGCTGTGTTTTCCTGGCTTCCTCCCACACCCTTCCCGGTCTGCTTGTCACGAGCCACCGCTGATTTTGTGTACAATACTCAGACTGCTGGAAACGGCTGAGAAAAATGACTAGAACTCTTTTCTTTGAAACCTCGTGCGTGTGACTTTGTGAGCATGTTAATGTATGAGGAGGGCAGGAGGTTTCAGGACTGACTTGAGTAGCAGATTGGACAGCCATTTTGCGCAGAGGATGAATGAATAGTAGACTTTTGTTTGATTTGTTTTTGTTTCCCCAACACCAAGTCATGCTTTTGCTTTCACGTCCAAGTGAAGCCTGTCCAGTTTGCACTGCCACCAAACCCCCTTCCCCAACTGAACCTTTCTGAACTTACCCAAACCAGGATGGTTAGCCCAAATGGGGAAAGGCCGGCTTTGTTTTACTAGACCAGTTGAACTGAAGTCTCTGACATTTGACCCCCAGACAGACTGTATTCCTGCTATTGTCCCGCCTTTTCTCTGTGAACTACTCGGACGTGAGACAATCTAACCCTGTGACCTCTAACCTAACTCTTGACCCCTCCCCTCCAGCCAACATGGGCACTTACCACCGACCGCTCAGTGGCAGCCCTCAACGAGTCAGCGATAATAGAAAATATACTCCTGTACTAGTACTTCTGGGCTAAAATAAACCCAGAGTTTATACCTCTGAACAAAAGCTTCCACCATGTCACAAGAAGATGTGGTATTCTGAGTGATGGTGGAATGAAAAGTCTCTGAACCCCATTTATGTGCTGCGGGCTTATTGGCTCCCCACATTCAAAGATCTCTCTCATTGGCTGAGTCAGTTGTTGATTGACAGCTCTTGATGATCCCACCCTTTGGGGGGGTTCAGACTGAGGCCTCAGGTTCACCATCACAAGACAAACCCTTCTTTATGTACAGTACAGATGATGGCAGCCAACCAAGCACTTTTGCCTGACCTCAGGGTACATTTCAGTGAGGATAAATACAGCATGAGAATTGTTTATGATTTGTACAAAATGTTCAGTATGATTTTTATCGCAATTTAACAAAGCCATTGTCACATAACTCTCAAAAGAACCAAGGCCCGTTTTATTTTATAGGCATGGTACCATCATCATGGCCACTTGTACTGCACCATAGTTTCTAATATGCTGATTGATGAATTTCTCGTTGAAAATGGAGTTAAACAACTGGACCCAGTGACGCTGACAACACTTGTTTGCCTGCAACTCTCTCAGGATCCCTGGGTCACGACCTTCGCGGAGGGCTGCCTGGCAATGCCTGTACGATAAAGCTGTAATGTAAATATTCTATGTGTAAATAGCTAAATAATATGGAGACTCTATTTTATGTAAGATGCAAGGAGATTATTTTATTTGTTTTTGTAAATCTGAGAACGGGTGTAAATGGAGACAGAAATGGAGTCTGCTACTGTAGTTGAGGTGAATTGATGAATTGTACAGCATATTTCTTCTGTTTTTTGTTTTCTTAAGCGAGACAGGGTGGGGTGGGAATTTGACTCGCGTGGGGTTTTGTTTTTGTACAGAAGTCAGTGTTTACAGTCATCTCTCCTGAAACTCAGATGTGTCATTAGATGTGGCCCAAGGTTATATCAGAGCAGTTGTATCAAACCCACCCTTAACCCTTAGGCAATGTGTAGATCTGGAGTAATTGGATAGGTGGTAATGTAGTAACACCTCCACTTTGCCCTGTGATAGGCTAGATGGAATTGTCACTACATTATATTACTTACACCTATCACCTGTTTAGGAGTTTGGGGCTGAGGGTTTGGGAGTCGATCTGTTCTTTTTAACCATGGGGAGGCCCTTCACTCTGGCCTCAGTTACCACGCACCTAAATAAAGCCTCTTCTGATGACACCTGTGTGCTGTTGGTTTATTCTGTCATTTAACCTTGGCTACTGCCTCTTTCTCAATTTTTCACTTAAAACTAATAGGCATTGGCACACAGAGCAGGGATTTAGAAAAGCTAATTTTAACCAATTCAAATGTATCAGTTCCTCCAACTAATTTAAGTTACTTAACTTGAGTTAATCATGGATGGATTTGGACATGAAGACCCGAAAATGCTAATATAGGTAGCATTAATTTGCATTGGATTTGTGTCACATATACTCAAAAGTTAGCATTTGATACAGTGGCTGGGTAAAAAAAAACAAAGCATGGTCACACCTTATCATAAACTGCTTACAGGGTAATCAAACCAATGACAGAGGGCTTTTCATTTTGTGCCGATATGGGATATACATTTTGTCCTATCATGATGGAATGGTCCCCGACCATATACCCTAGACACCCACCTGAGCGACCCATACACTGAGAAGTCCTTATGTGTTTTATAGGCCTACGGCAAGAAGCCAAGGCAGAAATATGCAGTCAGAGTCCCACTAAAGAAGCACCGACCACTCAAGATTCAGGAGCCTGCCTGGCCTTACAAAGCCAAAGCCCCCGGATGGGTGAGCATAACATAAAATACATTTCTCACAGCTGCTAATGAGAACCTTAATGACCTTGTACCTAGCCGGTGGGAATTCCGGTGGGGTGTCCCCACCCAGGTCGTGGTAGTGCTGACCACACTAGCTGCAGTAACCCATGTGGAGGGGTCACACTTGAACAATCAGAGAGGGGGGAAATTATTGTGGCCCTGGTGGCACAAAATAATCAAAGGTCTGACTGCATAGAGATGCTTGTGTAAATGGGACCAGCGTAGGTGTTTCAGGGGAAGGGGGTGTAACAAATTTGATTTGAATTTGTCACATACACGTGTTTAGCAGATGTTATTGCGGGTGTAGCGAAATGCTTGTGTTTCTAGTTCTGACAGTGCAGCAATATCTAACAAGTAATATTTCACAACATACCTAATACACACATCTAAGTAAAGGAATGGAATTAAGAATATATAAATATATGGACGGGCAACGTCAGAGCCGGCATAGACTGAGATACTGTAGATAGTATAGAATGCAGTATATACATATGAGATGAGTAATGCAAGATATGTAAACATTATTAAAGTGACATTAAGGTGACAGGGTGTTCCATTTATTAAAATGGCTAATGTATTCAAGTCTGTGTATGTAGGCTGCAGTCTCTCTGTGCTAGTGATGGCTATTTAACAGTCTGATGGCGTTGAGATAGAAGCTGTTTTTCAGTCTCGGTCCCGGCACCTGTACTGACCTCGCAATGATAGCGGGGTGAACTGGATGATAGTGGGGTGAACAGGCAGTGGCTCAAGTGGTTTTGTCCTTGATGATCTATCTGGCCTTCCTGTGACATCGGGTGCTGTAGGTGTACTGGAGGGCAGGTAGTTTGCCCCCAGTGATGCGTTGTAAAGACCGCACCACCCTCTGGAGAGCCCTACGATTGTGGGCGGTGTAGTTGGATGCTCAATTGTGCATTTATATAAAAGGTTTGTGAGGATTTTAGGTGACACGCCACATTTCTTCAGCCTCCTGAGGTTGAAGAGGCTCTGTTGCACCTTCTCCACAACAATGTCTGTGTAGGTGTCCATTTCAGTTTGTTGGTGATGTGTACGCCGAGGAACTTAACTTCTCAGCTTCTCCACTGGTGTCCCTTTGATGTGGATCGAGGGGTGCTGTTTCCTGAAGTCCACGATCATCTCCTTTGTTTTGTTGACATTGAGTGAGAGGTTATTTTCCTGACACCACACTCCCAGAGCCCTCACCTCCTCCCTGTAGGCTGTCTCGTCATTGTTGGTAATCAAGCCTACTATTGTTGTCTTCTGCAAACTTGATGATTGAGTTGGAGGCGTACATCGTCACACAGTCATGGGTGAACAGGGAGTACAGGAGGTGGCTGAGCACACACCCTTGTGTGGCCCCACCTGGGTACTATAGTGTTGGGTAATATAGTGTTGAACGCTGAGCTATAGTCAACAAACAGCATTCTTAAATAGGTATTCATCTTGTCCAGATGGGATAGGGCAGCATGCAGTGTGATGGAGATTGCATCGTCTGTGGATCTATTTTGGAGGTAAGCAAATTGGAGTGGGTTTAGGACAGGCCTGGGCAATTATTTTCCATGGAGGGCCACATTCAAATATACACTGCTCAAAAAAATAATATTTTTATTAAATACTTTTTTCATTACATAGTTGAATGTGCTGACAACAAAAACAGACAAAAATGATCAATGCAAATCAAATTTATCAACCCATGGAGGTCTGGATTTGGAGTAACACTCAAAATTAAAGTGGAAAACCACACTACAGGCTGATCCAACTTTGATGTAATGTCCTTAAAACAAGTCAAAATTAGGCTCAGTAGTGTGTGTAGCCTCCACGTGCCTGTATGACCTCCCTACAACGCCTGGGCCTGCTCCTGATGAGGTGGCGGATGGTCTCCTGAGGGATCTCCTGCCAGACCTGGACTAAAGCATCCGCCAACTCCTGGACAGTCTGTGGTGCAACGTGGCGTTGGTGGATGGAGCGAGACATGATGTCCCAGATGTGCTCAATTGGATTCAGGTCTGGGGAACGGGCGGGCCAGTCCATAGCATCAATGCCTTCCTCTTGCAGGAACTACTGACACACTCCAGCCACATGAGGTCTAGCATTGTCTTGCATTAGGAGGAATCCAGGGCCAACCGCACCAGCATATGGTCTCACAAGGGGTCTGAGGATCTCATCTTGGTACCTAATGGCAGTCAGGCTACCTCTGGCGAGCACATGGAGGGCTGTGCGGCTCCCCAAAGAAATACCACCCCACACCATGACTGACCCACCGCCAAACTGGTTATGCTGGAGGATGTTGCAGGCAGCAGAACGTTCTCCACGGTGTCTTCAGACTGTCATGTCTGTCACATGTGCTCAATGTGAACCTGCTTTCATCTGTGAAGAGCATAGGGCGCCAGTGGCGAATTTGCCAATCTTGGTGTTCTCTGGCAAATGCCAAACGTCCTGCACGGTGTTGGGCTGTAAGCTCAACCCCCACCTGTGGACGTTGGGCCCTCATACCACCCTCATGGAGTCTGTTTCTGACCGTTTGAGCAGACACATGCACATTTGTGGCCTGCTGGAGGTCATTTTGCAGGGCTCTGGCAGTGCTCCTCCTGCTCCTCCTTGCACAAAGGCGGAGGTAGCGGTCCTGCTGCTGGGTTGTTGGCCTCCTCCACGTCTCCTGATGTACTGGCCTGTCTCCTGGTAGCGCCTCCATGCTCTGGACACTACGCTGACAGACATAGCAAACCTTCTTGCCACAGCTCGCATTGATGTGCCATCCCGGATGAGATGCACTACCTGAGCCACTTGTGTGGGTTGTAGACTCCGTCTTATGCTACCAGTAGAGTGAAAGCACTGCCAGCATTCAAAAGTGACCAAAACATCAGCCAGGAAGCATAGGCACTGAGAAATGGTCTGTGGTTATCACCTGCAGAACCACTCCTTTATTGGGGGTGTCTTGCCAATTGCCTATAATTTCCACCTGTTGTCCATTCCATTTGCACAACAGCATGTGACATTTATTGTCAATCAGTGTTGCTTCCTAAGTGGACAGTTTGATTTCACAGAAGTGTGATTGACTTGGAGTTACATTGTGTTGTTTAAGTGTTCCCTTTATTTTTTTGAGCAGTGTATTTTTGCCATCACAGGCTAGAATCATATTACAGGATTATACATGTGTATGACTGTGTTGACATATATATCTACTGTAAATCACATCCAGATATGCTACTTCACTTTTTCAACATGCCCCGAAATAAACCACATCCATTTGGTAGGTATTTTCATTATTAAAACATGCAATGAACTACACGGAGGAAAAGTACACTGTGCATTCAGCACCATGGACAGAACTCTTGTGAACGGGTATGCACAAAAACAAAAAGAGCTCAACATTACATTTAAACTACTCAGTGTAAATCTCTGATGGGCATTGACTACAGCAGTGAAGTCAGGTATAGTTTCTGACGTCGCTACGCGCAGGATTGCTGAGAGGTGAGAGTAAGAGATGATCTGTGCCTTGACTTGTTATATTTTATCACTGAAAAAAAATGGCTGTTCACATACTTAGGTTGACCCAAACAGTACAAACATCTTCTGAGCATGACTCCTAATCTCTCCTAATCTAGTTGTGTTCATCGAGAGATGCGTAGAACCTCGTCAGTGACGTTGTTTTGAATAATTCTCCAATCACTGCGTCAGACTGAAGATCAATAATCTCAAGTTGCAGGTCAGTGGGAGCGTTATCCACATTGAAGGTGAAAGGAAGCCAACAACATTTTGAAATCCTGAAAAACGAAGAAAGCACGCAGCAGCGTGGTCATCTAATAGGGAACAGACTGGTAGTGTCAGAAGGTCATCTAATAGGGAACAGACTGGTAGTGTCAGAAGGTCATCTAATAGGGAACAGACTGGTAGTGTCAGAAGGTCATCTAATAGGGAACAGACTGGTAGTGTCAGAAGGTCATCTAATAGGGAACAGACTGGTAGTGTCAGAAGGTGGGTGAGATTGTTGGCTTCTACTTGGTGGGTCAGGAGGAGTCATTTTCCCTTGAATGCTTTGACAAGGCTATACATCTGCATCTAAATGTACAAAAAGGCCAAAACACACCCTACATTCATCGTCTACTTTCCTTTTCTTTGAAAAACTAATTTTTGCAATTTCTAGCTATCTACTATTTGCAACTGTGACGTGTCAGCCTGTCAGTCGCTGTCTGTCCTCGTGCAGTTGTTATTTATACGTGCCTTCAAAATAAATGTCCCACAAGCGGTGGGATTTAAATCATTACACAAAGGCGAGTATTCATTGGGCTTTTAATTTGAATAACAAATACGTTTTTCAAAACTTTACCCTTGCAAATTGTTCATGTGATCCGAGCATGATTACGCGGGCGGTATTGAATCATTTTCGATTTTCGGTGTTGTGCCGAAAATCTCCCCACTGTCAGAATCCCCCCTTCGCGTGAACGCGCACGCACTCAATTCTTCATTGCAGCGACTTGCTTGCTAGTTGAGATTTCTGATCACGTTAGGCTGTGTTTAATTTGATTTCGATTCCGGGTTGATCGCGGGGGAGGCACTAGTAATGTCTGCAGTTTTAGGTTTGGCTATTTGTTTCAAGTGTATTAGTCTATAAATAAATCTATTTTCCAAAATTCGTCATCTCTCCCATGTCTTATTCGACTCGTAGTTGTTCTGAAATGTTTATTGCTTGCCTACATGACTCCCTAGTCTATGTTTAATATAACACACATACATTAATTAATTTCGTGGAAGTTTTATTTTTTTTTACTATTTTCTACATTGTCGAATAAATAACAGTGAAGACAAAACTATGAATTAATACATGGAATTATGTAGTATCCAAAAAAGTTTAAAAATATATATATATATATTTTAGATTCTTCAAAGTAGCCACACTTTGCCTTGATGGCAGCTTTTCACACTCTTGGAATTCTCTCAACCAGCTTCACCTGAAATGCTTTTCCAACATTCTTGAAGTTGTTCCCACATATGCTGTGCACTTGTTGGCTGCTTGTCCATCACTTGGCGGTCCAACTCATCCCAAACCATCTTAATTGGGTTGAAGTCGGGTGATTGTGGAGGCCAGGTCAGCTGACGCAGCACTCCATCACTCTTCTTCTTGGTCAAATATCCTTTACACAGCCTGGAGGTGTATTGGGTCATTGTCCTGTTGAAAAACAAATGATCGTCCCAGTACGCGTAAACCAGATGGGATGGCGTATTGCTGCAGAATGCTGTGGTACCCTGGTTAAGTGTGCCTTGAATTCTAAATAAATCATAGACGGTGTCACCAGCAAAGCACCATCACACCACCTCCTCCATGCTTCACGGTGGTAACCACACATGCGGAGATCAGCAGGGGGCGGCAGGGTAGCCTAGTGGTTAGAGCATTGGACTAGTAACTGAAAAGGTTGCACGTTCAAATCCCTGAGCTGACAAGGTACAAATCTGTCATTCTGCCCCTGAACAGGCAGTTAACCCACTGTTCCTAGGCTGTCATTGAAAATAAGAATTTGTTCTTAACTGACTTGCGTAGTTTAAAAAAATATATCCAAAAAGGGCAGATTTCCACTCATGTTTCTTGGCCCAAGCAAGTCTCTTCTTATTGGTGTCCTTTAGTGGTGGTTTCTTTCTTTCTCAATTCAACCATGAAGGCCTGATTCATGCTCTGAACAGTTGATGTTGAGATGTGTCTGTTACTTGAACTCTGTGAAGGGTTAGGGCTCCGAAGTGGCGCAGTGCATCTCAGCGCCAGAGGAGTCACTACAGACAACCTGGTTCAAATCAAGACTATCACAACCGGCTGTGATTGGGAGTCCCATAGGGCGGCGTACAATTGGCCCAGCGTCGTCTGAGTTTGGCTGGTGTAGGCTGTTATTGTAAATAAGAACTTGTTTTTAAATGACTTGCCTAGTTAAATAAAGGTAAAATTCATTTTTTTAAAGTATTGATTTGGAATGAAATTTCTGAGGCAAGAGGGCCAGCATCCTGGAGTTGCCTCTTCGATGTTGAAACTGGTGTTTTGAGGGTACTATTTAATGAAGTTGTCAGTTATGGACTTGTGAGGCGTCTGTTTCTCAAACTAGACACTCTAATGTACTTGTCCTCTTGCTCATTTGTGCACTGGGGCCTCCCACTCCTCTTTCTATTCTGGTTAGGTCCAGTTTGCGCTGTTCTGTGAAGGGAGTAGTACACAGCGTTGTACGAGATCTTCAGTTTCTTGGCAGTTTCTCACATGGAATAGCCTTCATTTCTCAGAACAAGAATAGACTGATGAGTTTCAGAATAAAGTGCTTTGTTTCTGGCCATTTTGAGCCTGTAATCGAATCCACAAATGCTGACGCTCCAGATACTCAACTAGCCTAAAGGCGAGTTTTATTGCTTCTTTAATCAGAACAAGTTTTCAGCTGTGCTAACATAATTGCAAAACGGTTTTCTAATGATCAATTAGCCTTTTAAAATTATAAACTTGGATTAGCTAACACAATGTGCCATTGGAACACAGGAGTGATAGTTGCTGATAATGGGCCTCTGTACACCTATGTAGATATTCCATTAAAAGAATCTGCCATTTCCAGCTACAATAGTAATTTACAACATTAATAATGTCTACACGGTATTTCTGATCAATTTGATGTTATTTTACTGAAAATGTTGAAATATACTTCTCCTATGGGCAAAGGGAAAAAAAGGGGTGATGATATTAACAATTTTGATCCAAATGTGCAAATTGTCCAAACAGATCTATAAGATAACAGATTGATTTTTATTTGACCATAAACATATGTCTCATTAATCTATAAGGTCCAAATAATGATTCTTTGAAAATATACAATAATTGATGAAGCCTAAAAGCAATAGTTATTATGGTGGGAGATTATAATACGGTTTAAATACCTCAATGGACTGTAAAGGAAATCGAACTACAAACGATCACCCTCATGCACTTAAGGAAATCACGAATATCATGGATATATTAGACCTAGTGAGATATACAGAGGTTTAATATCCTGACCTAGTGAGATATACATGGCGGAGGCTCAATCAAGCCAGTCATCTTGACTACTATTTTATGTCATTCTCGCTGGCACCAGGACCATCAAATAAATTGGCATATACATTACTATTACAGAATTTCCACATGGGAGAATATTGAAAACTGACTTTTTCCCCAACATAACATAGGTACAGCAGATCCCCCTTATTGTTTTAGACACTTCTAAAATGTGCCTTTAGAGGAAATGCAATTCAATACTCATCTTTAAAACAAAAGCAATTTAGGTCAAAATAGTTCATATTAACAAAGGAAATAGAAGGACCAACAGTACAGATAGATCGCAATAAAAACTGTACCATAGAGGCACAGAATAAGTTAGAGGGAAAACAAAAAGAAATGGAGGAACTTATTTAAGAAAAGTCAAGTGTAATATATTATAGAAATACAGCAAACTGGGTGGAATATGGGGGAAAAAATGTACCAAATTATTATTTAATCTTCACCATAGAAATGATACCAAAAATAATTGACTGAAACTTGTTACAAAATGGAGCCAGCCATGATTCACCAAACCATATTTTGAAACAGGAAGCAAAGTACTTCTAAGCATATGTGTTCAGTTCAGTCTCCTCCATCTCCACTAACCAAAGTTAAATTGTATAGATTTTTCTTTCTATTAATAATGTCAAATTAACACCTGTACAGAAAGACTCATGTGAAGGCCAAATGATGCAATTAAAGCCTTTAAGCCTGGGAAAACTCCAGGGATGGATGGCAGACCCTTTTCGATGTACCCGGAGGACCGTTTTCAGCATGTTTTAACCACTCCTATAAAAATGGTAGATTATCAGACACTTAACAAGGTGGTCTGATTTCATAACTACTTAAAACAGGACCCAAGAGATAAATATAAAGATGCAGTCCATTGAAAAAATTACAGGTCCCCTTACACTTCAGTGTTGTGATGCAAACATTCTGGCAAAATGCATAGAATTAAAAAGATAGCTTTGCACACTTTGGCAAACTTTCTCTCAACCAACTTCGAGGTAGCCACCTGCAATGCATTTCAATTAACAGGTGTGCCTTGTTAAAAAGTACATTTGTGGAATTTATTTCCTTCTTAATGTGTTTGAGCCAATCAGTTGTGTTGAGACAAGGTAGGGGTGGTATACAGAAGATAGCCCTATTTGGTAAAAGACAAAGTGCATATTATGGCAGGAACATCTCAAATAAGCAAAGAGAAATGACAGTCCATCATGACTTTAAAACATGAAGATCAGTCAATGTGGAACATTTCAAGAACTTTCATATTTTATTCGTGCAGTCGCAAAAACCATCAAGCGCTATGATGAAACTGGCTCTCATGAGGACCACCACAGGAAAGGAAGACCCAATTATTAATAATACAAAATTCTTGCAACCAATGGGATGTTATATACAGAGCGTTAGGAAAGTATTCAGACCCCTCGACTTTGTCCACATTTTGTTACGTTACAGCCTTATAAATCATTTATTTAATCAATGTGAAAATAAGGCTTTAACCTAACAAAGTGTGTGTGTGTGGGGGGGGGGGGAAATCAAGGGGTCTGAATACTTTCTGAATGCACTGTATATGGGGGATACAACCATGCCAGCTCTGCAGATTTAGCTGCAGAGGCAGAATCATTCGATCATTTGTTTTGGTACTGTCCATATGTACCTTGGTTTTTGGACACCAGTTCAAAAATGGCTGAAGAATTTAAACATTCACATGGAGGGAACTCTGAAAATAGCACTGCTGGGTGATTTGAAAAGTCATCCATCGAATAATACCTTTAGCTCAAATATTTCTTTCAATTTACAATCTGTAGAAACTATGAGAATAGAAAAGGTTCAGAACTTTTGTGAAACATCACAGCAATCAAAACTGGATGGTGTTAAGAGAGATGGGGGATGGGGTTAAGGTGGGACTAAATATAAGATTAGGCCTGGCTCGCAGTCTGCATTCCAATTGATCCCAAAGGTGTTAGATTGGGTTGCGGTCAGGCCTCTGTGCAGGCCTGCCAAGTTCTTCCACACCGATCTCAACAAACCATTTCTGTATGGACCTCGCTTTGTGCAAGGGTGCATTGTCATGCTCAAAAGGGTAAGGGACCCAAACTGTTGCCACCAAGTTAGAAGCACAGTGTTAAGATTTCCCTTCACTGGAACTAAGGGGCCTCGCCTGAACCATGAAAAACAGCCCCAGACCATTATTTCTCCTCCACCAAACTTCAGTTGGCACTATGCATTGGGGCAGGTAGCGTTCTCCTGGCATCTGCCAAACCCAGATTCGTCCATCGGACAGCCAGATGAAAGGTGCTTCATCACTCCAGAGAACGTGCTTCCACTGCTCCAGAGTCCATTGGTGGCGAGCTTTACACCACTCCAGCCGACGCTTGGAATTGCACATGGTGATCTTAGGCTTGTGTGTGGCTCCTCAGCAATGTTCCCGACAGATAGTTCTTGTGCTGACGTTACTTCCTGAGGCAGTTTGGAACTCGGTAGTGAGTGTTGCAACCTAGTATAGACAAGACAATTTTTATGCGCTTCAGCACTTGGCAGTCCCGCTCTGTGAGCTTGTGTGGCCTACCAGTTCACAGGTGAGACGTTATTGCTCCTAGACATTTCCTCTTCGCAATAACAGCGCTTAGGTGACCGGGGCAGCTCTAGCAGGGCAGAAAGGTGGCATCCTATATAAGCTCTTCAGTAATGCCATTCTACTGCTAATGTTTTGCTGTGGAGATTGCATGGCTGTGCACTCGATATTAGACACCTGTCAGCAACAGGTGTGGCTGAAATAGCCGAAGCCACTATAATTAGACGGGGTGTCCACATACTTGTGCATAGTGTTAAAGCTAAGTGTTATTGTCTATTAGTTTACACCAATTTGGGGAACATAAAAGGAAACATTCTTTAAATGATGCAGACAATTACATTGTAGCTTCCATCAATCTACCCCCTAAAAGAAAACTGATGTAATTGTGTAATGTGGGTGAACTATCTTTTTAACCAAAGCCGGTGGCACATTATTGCAACCTGTCATTAATAACAGATGACAAGGGACTGGACAGAGGAAGGAAAAGTTGACTTGTTTCCATCAGTGACATTTTAATTGGTACAACATGTCTGACGCAGAAGGGTGAAATGTACAGAAGGAACCAGGGCCTGGATTATGCCAAGTATGAAATGGAGGGATGAGAAGAAGACACGAATAAGGAGGTTCTCTCAATGTGAGTGCATACTGCTCCTGTTGAAATGGCCACACAGGCCCTCTGACACAGAGAGGGAATACCTAAATAACGACAGAAGGCAAGAGAAAGACATGGAAATACTAACAGTTCGTCACTGGTTTCTGACAAAAGCCTGCCGTCATCTATCCCAGTTTTATTCACTATATTACAAGCTTTATACATATTAACATGTAGAATTGCTATGACTACCGTTTTACCCATGAGGTGTACACACTTAATGATTAGTTTCTTTTTGTATATTTTTTTTAACACATCCTGAATTGACTTACAGCGAATGCGTATGATAAGGCAAAAGACCAGCAAAGGGTTGAAATAAAAAGAGAAAAGTGAGTGACAGTTTAAGGGGGGGGGGGGTTCTGTCACAATGAGGAATAAGACTAACCCGACAAAACAAACAATAGGAACCAATCACAAGTACCAGCCTTAAAAGGTTCACGCCCTTGGGTAACAATGTGCATTTGTTTCAGGCTTGTGGTCAAGTGCATTAAGCAAAGAAAAATGTAGGGACTGCATTACATAAATGTTATTCTGGAAATCAAGTAGATTTTTCTTTTTTCTTTCAAAAGACAGAATGTAGACAACTATGCCTGAGATGAACAACTTGGCTGTTAAATCACTAGTTTGTCCATTCAACCCTCAGCAGAAGAGCTCAAAATTGGTACACAGACCTGCACTGCCCTCTCGCTCAACATTGGCCAAATCCATAATACACAACCGTTTTTTCACTTTTTATTACAAGTTGAAGGGGTACAGCCTCACAACCATGTAACTCCCACTATGGGAAAAACAAAATACTGCCGGCAAGTGGCTATTGTGGGTATCAACATGTGAAATCAGCAGGATAAGGTTTGTATTTGAAAGCATCCATTTACTTACCCCACAACATAATTTCCCACCCCCATCAATTTTGAACAATAAACTCTTGAACTGCTTCCAACTCATTGCCTGGGTTCAGGTGAAGTATTTTAATGTCAATGTAATGGTGCAGTATCCTGTAGCATGCAATGCATTTGAAAAGCGCTGTCATTTTTAAGCTTTATTTTACCTTTATTTAACCAGGCAAGTCAGTTAATAACAAATTCTTATTTTCAATGACAGCCTAGGAACAGTGGGTTAACTGGTCTAGGAACAGTGGGTTAACTGCCTGTTCAGGGGCAGAATGACAGATCCATACCTTGTCAGCTCGGGGGTTTGAACTTGCAACCTTCCGGTTACTAGTCCAACGCTCTAACCACTAGGCTGCCCTGCCGCCCCGGCTAGGGAGCTAGTGGGGTTGTAGTGTTGAGTTAGTTGTGAAATGGTTTCAGTGACCCAGACTAGTGTTTAAAGGCATAATAACCCTTCTGCTTTGCATTTAGGACAACTAACAAGCTCACCTTTGTGCATTTTGTCAAGACAAGACACACTGAAAAAGAAAAACATGCATCTATCTGGTTAGTCTTTTTCTGCACAGTGAGGAAGGGAGGGAGAGATTCCTTGCTGCAAGATCCCATACATGTGCACTATCATTCTCAACAGGATGACTTTTTTCACAAACCAACGATTGTCCCAGGTGTTGATTACTGCCAACCATCACAGAGAACATATGGAACTATTGCTTTTGTCAGTCCACCATTCCAACCAGTCATAAGAGAACCCCATGACAAGCCTTGCAACAGGGAGACAGGATGGGGGATATGAGCTGTTCCCAGTTCAGTTCGGACTTAGTTGGCACTTTTGGAAAGAACCTCTTATCTTCTCCAGTTCTCTGTTCCACCGTATACCTGAGGGAACTTTCAAACAGTTGCAGTTCCCTCCATTGGCAAGGGGTGCAGTCGTCCCCAAAAGTCACTCACCTTTAGACACTTAGGACCAGGCTGTAGAGTCACCGCCGTTAGGACCAGGCTGTAGAGTCACCGCCGTTAGGACCAGGCTGTAGAGTCACCGCCGTTAGGACCAGGCTGTAGAGTCACCGCCGTTAGGACCAGGCTGTTAGGACCAGTCACTGGTTTCTTCTGACTGGTGTTCTCCCGTTTGATGGTGATGTGGGGCTCTCACAGTGCATACTCTGACGTGGAGCCCGTTTGGTAAGGAGATGAATGTCTATCATACCGGTGTCAAAGTGTTCCCCATCCACACACGAGCCTGGAAACACTATGAATGGGTAAGTATGCCTTTGTGATTAAACAGGGCAAGTTCACCCACGCGGACACAGGCTGGGAATGGCATAAGTAAACTGCCAAACTCCACCTCCAAATGGAGTGAGACTGCCATAGAAAAAAATCCCTGGGCTATTTTCAAGGGCGAGCGTGTGAGTGAATGGTTGTGGAGCTTAGGTGAAATGTTGTCAAATGAGAAGCATGTATATGTTATATGCTGTAGGTTCCATGTGAGAAAGTTGTTTGTGTGTGTGTGTGTAACCCTTGTCTCCTGTACACTAGAAGTGACAGAGTCTCAGTGTTCACCTTCCCACAGGTGGTGCAGGAGGAGCTCCCCTCATCACTGCCAAAGAAACAATAAAACTGTTACAATAAACTATAGGCCTATGGGGAAAATATTGATATTCCTTTCATGTAAAAAAAAGAAAAAAAGAAAGTACACCAGAAAATCTGTGTGTACGTGACTTATTGGCATGTTGCGTCACACTGATAAGTGAGCCCTCACCTCTGTTGGCTTTGCTGGGGTAGATCTTGGTGAAGTGCCGGTACTCCTCTGGAGCAGGGAAGTCATCCAGAGGGTGGAAAGAATACTTGGACTCAAAGTCATCTGAGGGAGAGAAGGTTAGGAAGTTGACCGTTCAGGTCAGGAGTGGTGGTCAAGGCCATTGAGGGGCAAAAGGGGAGGAGAGGATAGAAAGAACAGTAGGGAAGAGTGAAGTGTCGGTCGTTCTCAATCCCCTTTTGTATTGATCCAAATTGTTCCACCCAAAGGAGCCATGGATCAAGTGCCCTGAAGCACGAGAGATTAATCAGCTCTCACAAATAAAATAAAAGTGTATATAACAATTTTTTTTTTTAAAGTCAGTTTACCCTTTACCCAACTGAAATTGATTTGACCAACTCCGATGCATAGTTTCCCATTCTCTTTCACAGATCCAATACTTACGTGGACTGCAACATTTTATACATTCCAAAAGACTCCAAAGTAGATTAATAACCAACTCTCATTTTTTTAGTCAATGCAGAGGGAAACCAAATTTGAGGTCAGGTGATGCAGTATGGGGGAAGAAGACTCACCTACGAAGGAGCGGGAAATGGAGGTGTGTCCATTGCGGATAGGTGGGGGAGGGGGCGGGGGTCCGGCAGGGGTACGGGAGGGAGGAGGGGGGCTTGCCACGGCTATGAGGCTCTGAAGGGCTACCTCTGTAGGGGGGTGGTGGAGGGGGGGCATCCCGACCACCGTTTCGTTGACTCGACCCAGGCGGGGGTGGAGCTGTACAGAAAACGAACGGTACAGTCATTAAGGACTAATAGAGAAGCCACACTGGCTACCCATCAGTCATTACAATACAACAGTAAGACAGGAACGCTAGAAAAACACTGTAGGCCTGTCGTGACACGCCACTGTCCTGACTGTAGCACCACACCTTGCCACACTACTTTATCTACACTCGTTTAAAATGTCTACACTAATAAACAACCACCCCTCCTCGCTTGCCTCATATTATGATAGGTGATTGACAAGAGAAGATCGAGGTTAAACGAGGCAAAGCAAGAATTGTGACACAGCACAGCGAGAAAAATATTTAGAACTTAATGGACTTGAAATGGGACTGGCACTAACCCAGCTCCATTACAGGTAAAGGAACAAGGAGAGCACTAGTAGCAACACACCTGCTCCTCTACCGGGGGGCTCACGGACTGGGGGGGGTGGGCGTCCGCCTGGCGGGGAGGGGGAGGGAGGCGGGGGTGGCGCTTGCCCACGGGTTGGAGTGTGTCCAGGTCCGGGCGACGGCTTCTTGCTGAGGGAGTTGTGTCTCTGAGGTAGCTCCGGGGCGGCTTCGTTAACCGGGCTGGAGGGGCCGTTGGTCATGGGCTGGCGGTACGGGGGAGGAGGTGGACCCAGAGAGGAGGAAGAGGAGGATGCAGAGGAGCCCCCTGACGTCAGGGGCCGGCGGTTGTTGTTGGGAGAAGGGGGTGGAGGAGGGGCGCTGTTGCGGGCCGGCACCGGGGATGTCCCCCTCTGTCCTGGCGTGGGAGGGAGGGGCTTCTCCCGGTTGTAGGAGGGGGCGGATGGTGGCGCCTTCTGAGTCGGGGCAGGGGGTGCGTTGCCCCGGCGAGAGAAAGGGGGAGGAGGTGGAGGGGCAGAGGAGCTGTGCTTCATGCCACTGTTAGGGCTGCCTCCGCTGAGGGGGCGGGAGAGGTCGGGGAGAGAGGGCCTCTGGGATCGGGAGTGCTCCGGGGGAGAGGCCTGTTGGGCTGAGCAGTCTGTGTTGTCCTGGCGAACAGGGGGTCGAGGAGCAGCGGGGCGCGTGCCAGGAGGCGTCAGGGCTGACCTGCCAACCGAACCATCTGCACCAAAAAAATAAAAAATAAAGTCATCAGCAATTCATACATGAACAGAGAAACATTAGGACATTTCTCAGTCCAGAGTTACTACAGAACAGAAATGTCTTATGTTGTTTTATTCATCATAATCCATTTCCTAATATTTTCTCCCTGACAGAGGGTAAGGCCTTTCTTATGATGAAATCTAAGACTAATGCAGACGTGCAGGTTAGGGAACTCATTATTGTGAATCAGAAAATCTCCTTCAGCCATGTTTGTCAGATCTATTACAGCCCTGCCCTCTGACAACACTGAAACCTGACGTGCCCCATCTAAGCAGTCAAAGACCAGTGCTGATTTTTCAACCAATTGCAATCGTGTTTTGACGAAGAAGCTTGCTCCCAAACTTGTCAGAGATAAATGTAACGGAAGGGAATTAAATTGCTGTGCTAAACCTTCTTCTTCAGCACAAGTTTGACGGACCACTCATTCGGCGGTCCAGATTGTTTTGGGAAATCTTTGTAAGTGACACCATCAGTAAAAACAGTTTAGATATTAAATACTTGCCTCCGACTGGTCTCAATTTAGGCACACCTGCCTGGAAAATACCTCCCATCGGCTGAATGACCCCTGACGATCCTCCTCCGCCTACATTACTAACGCCATCTCCTTTAGGATCTGGACAGGGAAGAAAGGGAAGAAAACAAGGGAAGAAAACAAGGTTAAATGACATACATTACAATATTAACCTATTATATGTATAATTACACTCATGGTCTCTCCATGCACTACCCTAGCATCATCAGTTCTGTGCTTCTTACTTCCATCCAATCAGATTAGTCAGTAAAACACCACCAGAATAGTAGATCTGTTACAAGGGTGAACCTTAGTGGTGCCGTGGCCTTACTTTCTAAGATGGGTGCGCTCCTGTCATTTACCACGCCGACCTTCTTCAGCTTGGCCCCTTTGTGGATGTCCCCGAGCAGGGCTCCTCTGCCTTTGGCCTCATCTCGGTTGAGCTTAGGTGGGGTGGTGTTGGCCTGCAAGGGGGGAGGGGAAGAGAGAGCCCGCGTGCCCTCTAGTTAGCTCAGCATAGCACACTTTATGCTACCGTAGAACAGACCCGAGTACACAACCCAATTTCTCGTGGACAGACTACATAAACGGTACAGTAGATCTGTCATGATACAACGGGATGTGTATGATAACGAGCAGCATTAGTTTGGGTGCTTTGGACAAATCACGATTTCAGAGGAGGCTTTCGAAATTGGGATGGGGAGGGGCCATTCGGCCCATAGACTTGGTGTAACGAGCCAAGATTATACATAGCCTGACAGGTAACAGCTTGCAGAAAGCCATGTCACAGTTGGTGCAAGGGAATTAGCCGGGTAGAACGTGTCCTCGAGGGGCTACAGCACAATACATTTTTAGAAGATTTATATTTTGTGAGTCCTTCACATCAAGTCATTAATTAGTTGTCCATTGCATAAATCCATATCGTTATGCAGCCCCATCTGCAGAGGCCTGGTCGGTTGACTGCTCATTATGTGAATTACTTCATGTGTAAACATTTTTTTTTTTGAGGATGATTACATGAGCGAGCAGCGCTAATCACCAGAACTGCTCTGCTACGTCCCGAATGGCACCCTATTCATTAAATTAGTGCACTACTTTTGACCAGAGCCCTATGGGCCCGGGTCAAAAGCAGTGCACTATTAAAGCGAATAGGGTGCCATTTGAGACACAACCTCTGATTGGGTTTGGCAGGGAAAGGATAGCACATACAATCACAGGCCACGAGGAGAGCTCATTTCAGATTTCAGTAGTGTGCTCTCTGAACAAGGTAAAAAAATTCAGCTTCACAATACCAGTGAAAAAGGGATCTGAGAGTTGTCAAGTTGGTTACAACTAATTTATGTAAACTACACTAGAGCTAGGCCTACATCATGGCTCATACCATTAAATATGTCCCTATCATTTGTTTGACAGATACAGTTTGCTATTAGATCCACAGGAAACATTTTGCATCCAGGTGACACATTGCATACTTGAATAAGGTCTTACCTGACTGAGGGTGGGGGGCGGAGGGGGGGGAATGGGCATCCTGACCTGCTCAACAAGTCTTGTGGATGGCCTGGGGTCTCAGATACAAACTCAGTCACCACCTGCAATAAACGCAGAAAAACATGTTTCAGAGTCATCTAGTGACATATTTCAGTCTTATCTAGCATGAATTTGTCAACTAGTATAGTTCGCTAAGTAGAAGTGGTTCACTTTGATTTGATTGTTTCCCTTGCAATAAATTAGATTTTAAACCACGCAGCTAGTCATCTAATAAACGTTAACATACTGGTTTCATGTGACGTTACTGATGACGTCTTCACTTCGTTAGCAAGTTGGCCTATCTAGCTAGCTAGTTATGCTAGCAGAGGGCTAACGTTGGGTCAGTGCTGCTGTGTAATGGAAATGAGCCGACTGTAGATAGCGTTAAATCATCCAACAGTGTGACGTCTCCAAATAAACCTGGTCATCGGTAGCTAGGTCCGATTAGCCAATAGTTAGTATAAATCGGTTGACTAACGTTAGGTAGCAAGCTCACAAATGTAACGTTAGCTAGCTAACCAATTAGCATACAAACTTGAAGCCATTGCGGCGGCCCTTCAGCAAAAGGATAAGCTAACTCCATACATAACAGCTCAACTAGCTAACCATCTTCTAGTAAAGTATGGCTACAATACATCCTAACAAACGTAACGTTCGCTATGAATCTCAGCTATATCGTACATGGCGCGAACTCATCATGGCTATCATGTTTGGCTAATGTTCCTGGCTATCATGTTAGCTAACTACAGGATCTCTTGCGAGCTAACTACCTGGGTTAGCTTGCCAGAGTTGGCAACCTTTGCAAATTAGATTAATTAGGCGAATTGCTAGCGAGATTGCTTCAGAATGCAACTTACTCCAGTTTCTTAGCAGCCCATTCGTTTGATATTTGACGTTTTAACTCATATTAGTTTCTTCGTTCTCGGTAGTTCCTTCATCTCAAGTGTATTAATAAGTTTCAAGCTGGCCATTGATATTTCACTCCTGCATTCACGCACACGCCCCTTCACTTGCAGCAGAGAAGATGGAAGTGTGCAGATGGAAATGCCCAGAGATGGTAAAGAAAACGAGACACCCCACTCCCTATTTTTTCGAGTCGGGGCTGGCACCACCGTGGTCTACCTATTGCCCCCGCCCCGCGGAGGGGGAGCCCCCAGAAACGTAACATCTTTCTAGGACAGGGAGGGGGCAATAGGGCACCAATGAGCGGTTCCAGGAAGTGAATTCTCAATAAAATCACCCGTTGTGATAAATATTATCGATAGCAATATTACTGTACAACGTACAATTCGTATGTTGATGTAGTGCCCATTGGTTAAGAATGTTTCAAACTCTGTCTTGAGAAGTCATGTCTTTACCGTCACTTTCTGCCACAAAGAGCACAAAATAACTACACGCACCATGAGCCTTGAGGTCAGTATCGTCAGAACACGTCACTTTACAGAGAACGATAGAGGCCTCTAATGGCCAAAAGGCTATATTCGCATGGCCAGCGCCATTGAGGGCTTCCACCATGCTTCTGCTATTTTAAAGTAGTCATAGTAGTCAACTGGGTGGGGATTCCTAAGGGTTGTTGTTGCCTCAATGGTGCTGCCCATGCTGTCACCGACTATAATGGCGCAGATATAAAGATGAGTCCTCTATCTATCTCCATGTATATTTTTTAAATATTTTTTATCTCATTTTCCATCTACGGACTGAACATACTCTCCTGCAACCCGCCTCACCCAATGTGGTATGGATCTGCTAGTTTTATACTTTAGAACCGGAACCCCCTTCAGACCACACTATCTACCTAGAAAGTTTTCATCGTATTTTTCGTAGCTGTCTACATACCACCACAGACCAATGCTGGCACTAAAACCGCACTCAATTTTATTTATTTATTTCACCTTTATTTAACCAGGTTGGCTAGTTGAGAACAAGTTCTCATTTACAACTGCGACCTGGCCAAGACAAAGCAAAGCAATGCGACACAAACAACAACACAGAGTTACACATGGAATAAACAAGCATACAGTCAATAACACAATAGGAAATAAGTCTATATACAGTGTGTGCATAAGCAAACAGGAAACAATTTTACCTCATTTTTATCAGCATGTTAAATGTGCATCCAGAGGGAAAACAATTCTAGACCACCTTTACTCCACACACAGAGACATGTACAAAGCTCTCCCTCGCCCTCCATTTGGCAAATCTGACCATAATTCTATTCTCCTGATTCCTGCTTACAAGCAAATATTCAAGCAGGAAGCACCAGTGACTACTTTTTTAAAAAAGTGGTCAGATGAGGCAGATGCTAAACTACAGGACTGTTTTGCTAGCACAGACTGAAATTCCGGGATTCTTCCGATGGCATTGAGGAGTACACCACATCAGTCACTGGCTTTATCGATAGGAGCATTGAGGAAATGCCCCCATAGTGACTGTATGTACATACCCTAATCAGAAGCCATGGATTACAGGCAACATTCGCACTGAGCTAAAGCGTAGAGCTGCCGCTTCAAGGAGCGGGACTCTAATCCAGAAGTTTATAAGAAATCCCGCTATGCCCTCAGAAGAACCATCAAACAGGCGAAGCGTTAATACAGGACTAAGAATGTCAGAATAATAGTAGAGAGAATGATTTATTTCAGCTTTTATTTCTTTCATCACATTCCCAGTGGGTCAGAAGTTTACATACACTCAATTAGTATTTGGTAGCATTGCCTTTAAATTGTTTAACTTGGGTCAAATGTTTCGGGTAGCCTTCCACAAGCTTCCCACAATAAGATGGGTGGATTTTGGCCCATTCCTCCTGACACAGCTGGTGTAACTGAGTCAGGTTTGTAGGCCTCCTTGCTCGCACATGATTTTTCAGTTCTGCCCACAAATTTTCTATAGGATGGAGGTCAGGGCTTTGTGATGGCCACTCCAATACCTTGACTTTGTTGTCCTTAAGCCATTTTGCCACAACTTTGGAAGTATGCTTGGGCATTGTCCATTTGGAAGACCCATTTGCGACCAAGCTTTAACTTCCTGACTGATGTCTTTAGATGTTGCTTCAATATATCCACATAATTTTCCTACCTCATGATGCCATCTATTTTGTGAAGTGCACCAGTCCCTCCTGCATCAAAGCACCCCCACAACATGATGCTGCCTGTGCTTCACAGTTGGGATGGTGTTCTTTGGCTTGCAAGCCTCCCCCTTTTCCTCCAAACATAATGATGGTCATTACTGCCAAACAGTTCTATTTTTGTTTCATCAGACCAGAGGACATTTCTCCAAAAAGTACGATCTTTGTCCCCATGTGCAGTTGCAAACCGTAGTTAGTTGTTTTTAATGGCAGTTTTGGAGCAGTGGCTTCTTCCTTGCTGAGTGGCCTTTCAGGTTATGTCGAAATAGGATTAATTTTACAGTGAATATGGATACTTTTGTACCTGTTTCCTCCAGCGTCTTCACAAGATCCTTTGCTGTTGTTCTGGGATTGATTTGCACTTTTCGCACCAAAGTACTTTCATCTCTAGGAGACATAACGCGTCTCCTTCCTGAGCCATATGACGGCTGCGTGGTCCCATGGTGTTTATACTTGTGTACTATTGTTTGTACAGATGAACGTGGTACCTTCAGGCATTTGGAAATTTCTCCTGAGGATGAACCAGACTTGTGGAGGTCAAATACATTTTTTCTGAGGTCTTGGCTGATTTCTTTTGATTTTCCCATGATGTCAAGCAAAGAGGCACTGAGTTTGAAGGTAGGCCTTGAAATACATTCACAGGTACACCTCCAGTTGACTCAAATTATGTCAGCCTATCAGAAGCTTCTAAAGCCATGACATCACGTTTTGGAATTTTCCAAGCTGTTTAAAGGCACAGTCAACTTAATGTATGTAAATTCTGACCCATTGGAATTGTGATACAGTGAATTATAAGTGAAATAATCTGTCTGTAAACAATTGTTGGAAAATGACTTGTGTCATGCACAAAGTAGATGGCCAAGCTTCCTGACATCCAGGACCTCTATACCAGGTGGTGTCAGAGGAAGGTCCTAAAAATTGTCAAAGAATACAGCCACCCTAGTCAGAGACTGCTCTCTCTGCTACCGCACGGCAAGCGGTTCCCGGAGCACCAAGTCTAGGTCCATGACATGACAACATGGCTTCTAAACAGCTTCTACCCCCAAGCCATAAGATTCCTGAACATCTATTCAAATGGCTACCCAGAATATTTGCATCCCCCCTTCTGTGCTGCTGCTACTCTCTGTTATTATCTATGCGTATGCCTACATGTACATATTACCTCAATTACCTCAACACCGCACATTGACTCTGTACCGGTACCCCCTGTAAATAGCCCCGATATATTTATTTACTGCTACTCTTTTAAGTATTTGTTATTCTTATCTCTTACTTTAAAAAAATAATAATAATTTATAGGTATTTTCTTAAAACTGCATTTTTGGTTAAGGACTTGTAATTATGCATTTCACCTGTTGTATGAGGCGCATGTGACAAATACAATCTGATTTGATTTGAGATGGAAACGTCAGACATCCTGCCCAGTGAATTACCACAACAGTCACTTGGTGGCAGTAGGCCTATACTGTATGAAGTCGGGAGACAGACACACAACCACTGACTGCCTCCTTTCTCTTATGTTATCCCAGAAATCCTATCCCTATAATCAATGCTGAATCTCTACCTTCTCTTTATACACTTTATTTCATACTTCTCCCTTTTTTTCATGGCTCGGATACATTGGAGCCGTAACCCGGATCCGATTCAATGGCGCCGTTTCAAGCTGTGGGTGAGTTTATCCGGTACGATCTCCCTCTGTTACATGCACAGATGAATAGGGGTTAGTTATCAGCATATTCATCATAAGCGTTGGGGTTGTTATTACTATTTGAAACCCGAATGTGGTACTGCGAGGGCAGATTTCCTGCCTCTTAGGGACAAATGGGGGCGCTGTGAGACAGAGTTTCCTTTGGATTCTTCACCGCCAGGCTGCAGTGGTTTCAAAGGCTGGAGTTCGGGCCTTGCTTGACTGACAGTGGGTGAAAGCAATAATGACCTCAAGGCTAAATAAGATCCAATTAGCCACACAAATACACAGGAGACAGGCTAGTTAATATAGTTTGTTTATTTGAAAAAAAGTTTCAAACTAAAAATGTTCTGTAAAAATGCATATTCATAGTGTTAATTTCCCCTTCATTCATATGGTACACTCCTCTCTTATCAACATCATCCTTCGATCATCCCTCGTTTTCCTTTGCCTTTTCTATCGTTTGGTAGGTAGGAATGTGCAGCGGGGTCGCTATGGAACACACACTCTACAAACAACAGGATCACGATTACTGCTTCCCTCCACACAACCCCCCCACCCAATCAAAATAGAAAATAAACAGAAAGCTGTATGATTATCATCGTCACAAAATAAATCTCTTTGGCATACACCCCCTGCCTCTTACCTCAGTAAAACACACTCCCAATCTTCCTCCCCGCCTCCCCCAAACCCCCAGGAATCAAGACAAAATCAAAAACATCTTCCATAACAACGCACATACTTTGTGGAAACGTCAGTTGTAAGTAGCTGTAAAAGGGTGCGGGCCTGCCAGACATGACGTTTTGGGTCGTACACACATTTTTATGTTGAAGCACAATGTATTAGTCCACGATGCATATGTATGCGGTGTCGGTTGAGTGTCTGCAACTGTTAGTGAGCAAGACCGGTCCACAGGAACAGAGGGTGCACCAACCGCACCAGCTGAAGTTGTGGTCCAGTGTGCTTGGGAGACCACTCGACGGGGAGAGAGTGGTTGTGGACAAACCTTCCGGGGGGGTGCTTGTCTCGGAACCTCAGGCCCAGCAGCAGTCTGGATCATGGACTGCACTGGACTGGGGGGGGATAGACAGCACTGCTGGGCCTGAGCACTCATTACGTGATGAATAGGATTTCTTGTCTGAACTCAATGTTACTGGTTATTGTCGAGGACTACTGTATGTGGCTCTGCATACCGCCATGTAAATTATACGCATGACGAAAATGTAAAAAAATGTGCAAGGTAAATATGCAAGGAAACGCCTAAAACCAACACAGCATCTGAAAGTTAAATTTCAATTTCCCGCCACATTAACTGTAACAAAGCAACTTTTCATTTTGAGGAACACTAAATTATTTTTTTCTTTTTTTCTTACATTTTTCTGGTGTTTTCTGACAACAATTGGTCAATGTCTCCCCATGAAATAGGAGTTTCCCTTTGTGAAATCCTCGTTCAGCTGTCCCTCCATGGTGTTCATGCCAATTTCACTCCTTCCATTTTGGGCCTTCAATGGAAGAGGCAGTTATTTAGACATAAGTCATGTTTCATGCGTGTCTTAAAATGTTGCAATTATGGTATGTTGAGGTATTCGTGTGTGTACTATGCAATTGACTATGTCACTACAGAGCTGAGCTGTCTGTTTTTTTTTACAGCCATTCTGGGCGTGTGTGTTTGTGTGTGCTGGGGAAAGTACGGGCTGAGTCTGTGCATTAGAGGAGTGCTGTGTAGCTGTGTGTGTGTGTGTGTGTGTGTGTAAGTATGCATCCATATCACTGACCTTGCACTGTGTGTTAGAGTGGCTCTGGGTAGGCCTGTCGGGGATCATAGGCCATCTCAGGCATGTACTGCTCATGCATCTCCGCTTCCAGTGGCATCCCGTCCACGCCCAGGTCAGAGTAGCCGTAGGGGGGGTAGCCTCCATCCAGCTCTGAGGGGAAGGAGGGCGAGAGAGATGAGAGAAATATAGAATTCACAGGCCAACAGAGAGGCAAGCTCATCTGGTGGATTGACACTGACAGACGGTGTGCAAGCATCCAAATTATTAGACAGGCAGTCAGAAAGGGGCTTTGCTCCCATCAGCAGGCGTTTTCCTGTGACGGATGGATAGAAGAGCAGGAATAACAATCTCTTCACCTTCACCTCTATTCTATTCCATTAATGCTATTTCATACCCTGTTTAATAATGTGAGCACTGCAATATGGATAAAGCGTCAGCAGCGAAAGGACGGATGGTGACTAATGTACCACACACGCGCACGCACGCACACTGGGGGATATAGGAGGGATAGAGTTCAGAATTATAATTAAAGATATTGAGATGAGGAGGATTTACTGTATGCAGAGAGAGGGATGGATGAGAGGAGAGGAAGACAGAGTGGAGATTCACAACTAGGACATATGACAAAGGCCTGAAGCTTAACTGGAGAAAGACGCCGTATGACTGCAAAGAGATAAAGTAGTGACCGATAGAGCTAGGGGGAAAAAAACAAAAGATAAATTCACCAGATAGAGAGAGTGCCAGTGTTTTCTGTAGAGAAGAAGTGTTACGCAATCACAGAAAGGCGGGAGGGAGCATTAGCCGAGCAGTGGAAAAGAGAGAGTGTGTGTCAACTCGGCAGCGTGTGTGTGAGAGAGAGAGAAAGAGCGGGATAGAGTGCGGGAGATCGCTTGACGATGATAGATGGCCAGTTAATGGAAATGTAAATGACATGGAAATGTGACCAGAGGGGAAATAGATAGATACCTCTGTGAATTTAATTCCATCCCAGATGACAGCACCCCCCTCTCCAGGGCATGGAGGGAGCAGACACATCAGAGAGAAACACACACACACATGAACGGACATGAATGCACGCACGCACACACACCCACACTCTCCGCAGTGTGGCCAGGGGGCCGAGTACATTGTATAAACAGCAGGGGTCCCCCACACTCCCTGGGGTCTGATGGACTGCTGAGGGGAAAAGGACAAGACCTGGCTCCGGCTTTCTATAGACACGTGTCTCTCGTTTCCCTCCTCTCTGATGCTCACTACTGTGTGTGTATGTGTACGCGTGTAAATGAGAGAGAAACTCAATTATTTCTTTTTTTTCTTTTCTTCCACTCATGTTCAAGTAAGTGTTTGTGTGTGTGCGTGACTAGTGAGACGAGGGCAGACTTTGCTGTGACATTGCTTGCGCGTTGACTTAATGAACACCCTCTGGAACACACAGTCCACTGTCACTCGTCACAGCCACTAACAGGAAACCAATCAAGTGGCACTTAACCTAAATGCGGTCTGACGCTGGTGTGTGTGTGTGTGTGTGTGTGTGTGTGTCAATCCATTTCAATCCGTGTGTGTCAATCCATCTCTGCCTCTTTCTCTTCTGGTCTGCAATCTAACTCGCTCTTGCCTTTTTTTTTTTTTTTGGGTGAAACGCAGTAGTGTAATGTAAGATGTTCATTGCAGTAGTATAATTAAGCATTAAGGCCTGAGGAGGTGTGGTATGTGGCTGATGCACCATGGCGAAGGGCTGTTCTTACGGACGACGCAACGCAGAGTGCCTGGATACAGACATTAGCCGTGGTGTTTTGGCCATATACCGCAAACCCCCAAGGTGCTATTATAAACTGGTTACCAACACAATTAGACCAGTAAATAGTAAATATTTGTTATACCCATGGTATGCAGTCTGATATACCACGGCTTTCAGTCAATCAGCATTCAGGGCTTGAACCATCTGGTTTATAATATAGCATAGTATACAATAGTGGTGTACATTGGTGTATTGTACTGTAAGATAGGACTGGTCCACACTCACCATCTGCCAAGTATGCAGCTTGCATGGGTACAGCATTGTGGGCCTGGAGAGAAAGAGAGAGATTTAGAAATATTCATGTAAATCTGTACCATTCTAGCTTCAAAACACGATACTTTCACCGATCCCCTTCAAAAAAAAAACGACAGAGGCAGACGTTGACTTTACACCTGGTGCCCACGACGCTCAGTCATTAAATCTATCCCTTTGGAGGTCGATACTTCCTCATGGCGGATGTAGTGTAAACAGTATACCTGTCTGCTTTGGGCCTCCCAGTCTCCTTTCCCCTTGACAACCTGATGAGTCAGCAGGTTCCCGGCTCGATGTGATTGATTCACACCTGGGCCAGATCCGCCACTAATCCAATCGGTGAGCCTCGATAGTGGTAATTATCCAATGAGCTTTGGGAGCCTGTGGCGAAGTGTGGGGCTCGGAGATACTTAGCGCATTAGGAATGCCGGTTTTGAAATCATGTTCAAACACTAGATATAGTTAGTTGTCGGCGATTCATTCTTATAGTAATGTAAGCATGGAAGGTAAACATACAGATTGATTACTGAGTGGTATCGATTGTGTCATGGTGTGGCGTGTATTTTGATTTTGCTACAGTTCTTCCCTGAAGCAATGACTGACCTGAGAAATATTGGATTGGTTTAAAGCAATCCCAGGGTGGAGGCCAGTCAAGCCCCTATAGACAACTGAGATGAACCTTAAAGGTGTTCAAACAGGGCCAGCCACTACTGACTGATCCTTGTACTGATCGCTCCCAGGCTATAGGCTGCGTCAGAGGCAGATGCTTACCATCTCCCAGGCCGCAGGGTCGTGTTTGAACAGTGAGTGGGTGAGCTCCACGGACACACGCTTCCTGTAGTCGGAACTCTTGTCCTCCGAGATACGGAAGAGAACGGCTGCCGCATAGGTGGCTGTGAGGGAGAGGTCGGGGAGAGACGTGGAAAGAGGGGGGGAGAGAAGAAGGAAGAGATATCAAGAGGTTGTTTGTCAGTGCCTCTATGCTACAACAGATATGATGAGTACTCAAAATGCTAATGGGGTACATTGAGAAACATTGAGAAAGTGAGATGGGCAGAGAGAGGTGGGAGGCAGAGATATAGAGAGATTTAAAGAGACAGAGAGTCATGTTTGATTAGTCAGCACACATTATTAAAAGGAGATGGAGAGAGCCCAGGGAGAGATAGAGAAAGAGGTCATATTTGTTTGTAAGAGGTCTGTGTGCATATGCTTGTGAGAGAGTGAGAGAAAGAGAGAGAGCGAGAGAAAGAGAGAGCGAGAGAGAGAGATAAAATAAAAAAAGTGTGGCTTACGGTGTGTTTGTTTCTGAAGACTTGTGCGTACACTCTTAGAAAAAAAGGTTTTCCAAAAGGTTTCTTCGGTTGTCTCCATAGTAGAACCCTTTTTGGTTCCAGGTAGAACCCTTTTGGGTTCCATGTAGAACCCTCTGTGGAAAGGGTTCTACATGGATTTCAAAAGGGTTCTACCTGGATCCAAACAGGTTCTACCCGGTATCAAAAAAAGGTTCTACAAAGGGTTTTCCTATGGGGACAGCTGAAGAACCCTTTCAGGTTCTAGATAGCACCTTTCTCCTCTAAGAGTGTAGGAGTGTAACGTGTGTGTGCGTGCGTGTATATTTGTATGTACAGTATATGGCACTGTCTTGAAAGCCCAAGTCTGTAAACAAGATATATTTGATTGTTTGTTGAAAGTCCAAGTGCTACATAAAATCCACTAAAGCGCAAGCTGCTGTTTATGAATAGACTGACCGATGCCCTCGTTGTTGGAGTGCAGCAGCTCCATGAGCGGGGCGGAGGCTCCCTCTGCGTCGATCATCTCCGCAGACTGCTTGTCCAGGGCCAGCTCACACAGCACCCCCGCAGACACACGCTTCACGTTCTCCACGTACGAGTACAACAGCTACGGACGGATGGTGAGAGCGAGGGAGAGCTCAGACACATCTGCTAGAATACACCAAAAACTCACAAGTACACTCACTCGCTTATTTTCGCTCTCTTTCCCACGTTCTCTCTCTCACACACAAGTGCATACAACACCAACCGAGAGTATGGTGTATTAGACATTAACCTGTACAAAGAGTGGGATGGTCTGCATGCTGGCGATCTCTCCCCTGTTGACGGGGTCTCTGGCCAGGATGTGCAGGGCTCCTGTACAGCCCTCCACTATCTCCTCCATACGAACACCATCCTGGGAAGAGAGCGGGGAAGAGATTTAGGAAGTGTGTGTGTGTAGTATGTGTAACTTTGTGGAATCCTCTGTGGGATGATACATTGATGTATGGGTTTGTTTTCAACACTTAACATTGTGTGTGTGTGTGTGTGTCTGATCTACTTCATGTAAGCTGGTTTGACAATCTTAACAATACAACAGCTGGGCGCCATTCACTTTGACACTCAGAGAGGACCTTAATCCCAATGGCGTCAAAACCCTGTAAAATGATTAATAGACTTGATAGGATGTATTGGTGTGTATGTGTGTGTATGTATCCTGCCTCATGTTTAAGTAAACCATTTACAGACAACGAGCAAGGGGAATGGGCCTGTTGTGCTTAGTAATCCTTTTTGGCTTGCTGGAAAAAGCTGACAGGTGAAAACCAGAAACAGGTGGGAGCATATGTCTGCAATATTCTGCTGAGAATCAGTGGAAAACTCCCCGGTCGTCTCTCACAAACTTAGCCTACATTTCTCGTTTTCCCTCAAGCCACAGCTCTCTGTCTATACGTGTGAGTATTGTTCTGCAGCTCAGAGTTCAAAGTGGGCCAGTGGACTGAAATGGATCTCTGTCACTGGGTCTCCCGAGCGGCCAACTGGCCTACACTGGGTTGGAGAGGCCTGGAACGGGGGGGGGGCGTGTGTGCTGGCGCCGTGGCATGGTGTTGACCACTGGACTATCCTGCTGGGAACCCTGTGTGACGCATTGCAGCCCTTTACTGAGTCTGAAATTACAACCTACTTGTTTTACAGCGTGAGGAACGGTTTCAAACACAGAGAATGCAGTCTTGGAATGTGTGTGATTTGATGTGCGGGAGTGCCGAAAGAATGTTGCCTCGAGTGCTTCAGTGTGTTTGAATTCCGTATTCGGCTGAGGTGATTGTGTGATATGGCTAGCGTGTAATGGAGTGGATTCATCCGTGGTATGTGGGTTGCAACGGAGGCGACTCCCTCTGTGCAAGTGCTGTGACTGTGAGTGACTTGCATATTTGTGGTGAAGGCGACATAACTTCTATCATTCTGGATTATGACAGTGTCATTCCTGTGACAGTGAGTCTTGTGTGTTGAATGGCGTCGTGGCCGACCTGGTACGTCTGCTGAGAACTGGAGGCGTGTCTCTGGGTGTCCTGGTGAGCCTTCAGCAGCAGGTTGACCAATCGGGGGATGGCTCCAGCATCCCTCAGTGGGGCCTGATTGACTGGGCACAGCGCCAGGTTACGGATCAGACCAACCGTGGCCTACGGGAAAGAGAGGGGGGGCGGGTTGAACGTAGCTGTATGGGGAAAAAGCATCAATATAATCTCTTTTACTGCTACAACACCTTGTCCACAAATACATGATATACTGCATGACTATGAGAGTGCATGTATGAAAGCATACAGTACACATCTATTCAGGACTTGGCACGGCAGTGTGGCGCTCATGTGAAAGAACGCATGCGTACCCTAAGATATACACCTATATGTGCAACTGTGCAAGTCGTTGCACGCTGCGGCAATGTAACTGCAGTCACATTTAGCAGAACGTGAGATGCCATCTCCTGAAATGATGGTCTGGCTTACCATAACCCTGCCCTGTCCTCTGATGTTTCCTCCCATTTCACATACCCCGACCTCTAGCCCCAACAGGGGCCAATAACATCTTATATAAAGTCCCCTTTTAAAAATCACATCATTCATTTCGCATCATAAAATAACAACATCCCCTTTATTAAAAGAGCTCCGGCTGGATTGAGAATCCTCCACTGGCGTGTGCTGTGATGGAGATCGGGTTGCCTAATTCTCCACACACACACACACACACGAGCACACACACATTCCCTGCTGTCTGTCAATGAGGAGTGCAGATCAGGAGGAAAATTCAGGCATGGCTCATAGCGTCTGCCTCCGTACCGCACTGAGAGAGAGGGAGAGGGCGGAACGATTGGCTCATTCAGACTGTAAATGAATTATTAAATCCCGTTTAGGCACAGACATGTATGTGTACGCAGTCACAGATGAACATACACACGAGTGCATTCCAGCATTCCCAGGTAAATATTTATATGGCTCTCTCTGCTTATCCATATGGGTTTGGACAAACACACACACACACACACACACACACACACACACACACACACACACACACACACACACACACACACACACACACACACACCACTCCGCCACAGTATGAGATTTAAATTCAGAAGGCGTAAATGAGTGATTAGGCACAGCTTGGTGCAGAGCGACCTTCTGGCTGACGTAGAGCAGAAGGAGGCAGAGATAGAGGAGTGTGTGTGTGTTATGGAGAGAGCAGTGTGTGTGTGAGGGAGAGAGCTGTGTGTGTGTGTATGTGTGTGTGTGTGTGCGTGCGTGCGTGTGTGCGTGTGAGGGAGAGAGAGAGCTGTGTGTGTGTGTGTTTGTGTGTGTGTGTGGGAGAGAGCAGAGTGTGCGTGTCATTCATGTTCTTTGTGTGGGAACTAAGTACTAGTCAATCAGAGCTAATGAACTCAAAAAGCCTAATATCCCCCAAATGGGAAGAGTTGTATACATGGTCAAGGAATCGGGAACAAGTTGCCAATACATGGATAGCTGGCTGCCGATAGGCCTTAGAAAACACCTTTCTTTCAGTTGGAGTAGAGGATGAGAGACGGCAATGTTTACCTGGTGCTACAGATGGGGGAGATGTGTCACTGGAGTCATGAAAATACACATGGCCACTTGTCAAGTGTACAGGCATAGGCCTACATGCACACACACAGAGAGTACAAATACTCTTAAATTGATTACTTTCCTCTGTCCTTAAAGACCAATGACAGGTAGAAAAGACTAGATAGCTGCCTACCATAGTGCTTTCACTCACTCATCAAATACTTTCAGATCAGAATTAAAGGAAAGGACACAAGGAAAGAACACCTCGATGGACTATTGGGAGACAACCACGACACACAGAGAGGCTAGTGCACATCAGGGTAAAAATAAAGGGCCATTCTTGTGGACCAGTGCCCATGGGCAAGACACACAAGCACACTCGACCATTGAAGGGTTCTGTTTCCGATTGGCATGAATTCAAGCATGCTTCACGGATGCTGCTTGCTCGGAGCGAATCAGAGGAGCATCTCGAAACCAATCAGCGATCAGACACTGAAGCACGGGGTTGGAGGGGGAAGGGAAACGAACCTTCCTTATCATACTAGTTGACTGTCTAGATCATAAGAGAGGAAAACGACCAATCATAAAGCAAAGGTGACATGAATTGGTAGGTGGTATTTTTAAAACAATGACAATGTACCATTGATATTACTATTACTGGTATCAAACTATTGCTATACTGTATTACTATTGATATTACTGTTATGCCTACTATCACATCTTAGTATATCTACTGTATATCAATAGCATAGCTAATAATGTTAGATATTGGTTTACCCTCATACTAGGCTGACATTTTAGCATGATTTATTTTGTTTGATTATTCTGGCAAGTTGAGCATGTAACTAACTTGCCATCCTTAAATCCACCTGCTGTCAAAGATGGGTGTGCATTATTCCCTGATGAAACAATAACACATTGATATAAATTCCCAAGATAGCCACTTTGGAAAAATCCAACCAATCTTGCTTTCATTGCAGAACCCTGCCTGCACTACATCTCGCATCGTGAACAACTTCATCCCCTATGCAGGTCTCACTCTCTCCAAAACATCCGCTCTGACCTGCTTTAATTTAAAAGTAATTCTTCATTAAAGTACCACAATTTTCAAACGACACTTCCAGCTAAACGAAGGGCTCTATTCAATCTCTAATGGTGAAGTGTTACGGATTCCGCAGATAGAAATGTTAAGTTAAGGTCATTTCCAATTGGGCCGACATATGCAGTGTTCACTATGAACAAAGTCTCCACTAAAGCGGGAACATTCAATCACACTGTAAAGTTGAACTTCCGCAATGCAAATGAAATAGAACCCTATATAATACAGCCATGTTGTTTCCAATTAAAGCCTCAAAGAAAATGCATTCATATGTACAGCGGCATCATACTTTGCAAAGAAGGGGACAATGAGTGGTGGCTGTACGCAATGATTTTAACCTCACTCAAGCGCCCGTTAAATCAGGAATCATTAAAGGCGGACTGCAGCTGCTGGATATAGACACATAGACAAATTGGATGTACCACAACCAGTTATTTAGGTAAACAAGAACCACAAAGACAAAGCAGCCAACCAAACAAAACAACCGAACACTCAAGCCAGACAAAACAACAAACAAAAGATCAACTGGCCAGACAAAACAACCACAACCAACCTGCAAACTCTTTGATCCTTCAACCTCTCACCTTCAACTTCAACAGTAATGGAGCTTCCAGCCAGACAAAACAACGAGCAAGACAAAAAAAACAGTATACCCTTTTTCTCAGCCCTTCCCCACTCCCACTCCCTCCCCAACCAACTATCTCCCCTCTCACCTTCACCACAGGCCAGTAGTGGGGCTGCCCCAGCAGCTTGACAATGGCAGGAATACCATAATGCAGCCTCACAGCATTCTGGGCAAGCTCGGCGTCCTGGTGGCGTGACGTCAAGTGGCGCAGGGCGCAGACGGCGGGCTCGGCCACGTCCTCCTTTTCTCCGGCCCGCAGCACGGCGTGGATGAGCGCCTCGACACCGCCGCACTGCGTGACCAGGGTCTTGTTGCGGGAGTTGTTGCAGGTGAGGTTGGACAGGATCCCCGTGGCGCATGTCAGCATGTTGACATCGTCCGAACCCAGCTGTCCCACTAACACCTGCAGCAGGCCGTCCAGACCCTCCTACAGACAGAGAACGGGGGGAGGTAGGAAGATTGGGGATTGAGAATTCCATATTTGTCTTTGTTTGTTCATTATATGTTTTACTGTAGAACTCCAACTACTGTATGTTACTGTCTCTGTGGAACTCGATGGTACTGTCTTTAACAGGGGAGAACGACTGCCTCATTGAAGCCACAGCAGTTCGAGGCCGATTGCGGGAGAAAACAGGATCTCCCATTATAGAAAATGAAAAAATGTCGATCTTCGTGGTCCGTCTTCATAAAAATAAATAAATGTTATGAAGACAATCTTGGTACCAATAACTGGTTTTCTAATACACAAGATGTACAGTATGTCCTTGAACCGATTATTTTAAAATCGCACACAGAAGAATTTAGTTTGCGAATGGCAGCCTGCCGTACCCTGGTCGGCCTTCAACTTGAATTACTCAATGAAAGCGGGCAGCACTGAGCTAGCCTGCAACGTCAGCTCAAACTGTGCATGTTACATCTCCATGAGGCGCAATCTTAACCGACTTAATTTGGTTTCAATGCGCTATAGAGTCTTCACATAGGAATAGATACTGTCATGTGATCGATGGCTTTGTTCATTAATATATATAGTCATTGGTCTTTATAAACTCTGTACTATTTCTGTATTACTCTATGGTACGGTCTCTGCGGATTCAAAATGGACTCCTGACCTCCTACCTGTTTAGTGGCAGCATCAGACAGATTCCTCAGGGTCCAGAGGCAGTTCTGTGTGAGGCGCTGGCTGGAGCCAGTCAGGTGCTGTCCCAGGGCTTGCATGCCCCCTGGAAGGATGAGAGAGGGGAGGTTAAATGGCTCTTTTATGGTAAGGATGAGATAACAAACACACGTACAGACACACACATATGTACTAACACACACATAACACACACCCTCCCCAAAAACACACACACACACACTCACCAGCTTCCACTATGGCGGGCTTGTTGCTAGGGCACACTGAGAGAACTTTGAGCACACGGCTGGTGGTCCACAGCAGTTTCTCATAATTATAGTTCCTCATGATGAAGACCAGCCCCTCAGGGCCCCCGTTAGCTAGGATGATAAGCTGAGAGGAATAACAATGAAAACACACTGTCATATACAATGAAATAGCATTACAGAGTTTGGACATTACATTACATTGCATTGTTCAGTATATTACTGATGTAATAGAGGGTACATTACTAACCCCATACAGGGTTTTACATTTGCTGCACCAATACAGCTGCAAGCATCCAGTGTTAAGGACATGTACAGTGTGTGAGTGCTTGTGTGTGTGCATGTACACACACACACATCACGTGTATATACACCCTTGCTCTCCTGCAGTGCAACTGCAGGTGGCACTAAAAGGGACCACGCATAATCCAGACCTGCAACTACACACACACACACACACACACACACACACACACACACACACACACACTGTGAGAGCAAAATTGCAAGATTATGCTATAATGCTGTAATTGCATCAAAGGGTTGTTTAATGCAACAGAATAACAGGTTGTTAGAACTCTCATCTGTGTGTGTTCTACTGAGGATGGGCCTCTGGAAGATTTACGATGTCTTTGGGTGATACCGCATTCCAGATCATGAGTTAATGTTTCTGTTCTATAAGGTAGCAGGGAGAGATGACTCCAGGGCCAGACCCTGGTCTCTACACAATCAGATACTGTCTGCTATGAATACTAGGTATCTTTCATACAAATCTTCACCTTGTGACCCATTCCATACATCTGTTGTTTGTCATGTAGACTGAAGGGGGTGTATCTTGGCTATAAAAGACCTTTGCACCTTTGTCTCGGGGCTCTCAACGAATCATCTGAGGGTGATTCGTCGACCAGTCATCATTAACGTAGAGCACTCAATCGATTCACTTTATATGTGTGTGTTGTATTGACCTGCTCTCTTAGTAAAAAGTGAATAAAGATTTAGATGAAGTATAACTCTGACTTGTATGATAAGTTTGTCTCTCCTCAATTGACAGTAAAGAAATTAACCACCACAACACACACACACACACACACCAGCTTCCACTATGGCGGGCTTGTTGCTAGGGCACACCGAGAGAACTTTGAGCACACGGCTGGTGGTCCACAACAGTTTCTCATAATTATAGTTCCTCATGATGAAGACCATCCCCTCAGGGCCCCCGTTAGCTAAGATGATACGCTGAGAGGAATAACAATGAAAACACACTGTCATGTACAATGAAATATCATTACAGAGTTTGGACATTACATTACATTGCATTATGAATTGTCTCGCATATGATTGTTAGAGTAATAATAGCAGTGTGTGTATTTAATTTAATTATATTTACTTCATGTTCAGTATATTACTGATGTAATAGAGGGTACATTACTAACCCCATACAGGGTTTTACATTTGCTGCACCAATGCAGCTGCAAGCAGCCAGTGTTAAGGACATGTACAGTGTGTGAGTGCTTGTGTGTGTGCATGTACACACACACACATCACGTGCATATACACCCTTGCTCTCCTGCAGTGCAGCTGCAGGTGGCACTAAAAGGGACCACACATAATCCAGACCTGCAACTACACACACACACACACACACACACACACACACACACACACATACACACACACACTGTGAGAGCAAAATTGCAAGATTATGCTATAATGCTGTAATTGCATCAAAGGGTTGTTTAATGCAACAGAATAACGGGTTGTTAGAACTCTCATCTGTGTGTGTTCTACTGAGGATGGGCCTCTGGAAGATTTACGATGTCTTTGGGTGATACCGCATTCCAGATCATGAGTTAATGTTTCTGTTCTACAAGGTAGCAGGGAGAGATGACTCCAGGGCCAGACCCTGGTCTCTACACAATCAGATACTGTCTGCTGTGAATTCTAAGTATCTTTCATACAAATCTTCACCTTGTGGCCCATTCCATACATCTGTTGTTTGTCATGTAGACTGACGGGGGTGTATCTTGGCTATAAAAGACCTTTGTACCTTTGTCTCGGGGCTCTCAACGAATCATCCGAGGGTGATTCGTCGACCAGTCATCATTAACGTAGAGCACTCAATCGATTCACTTTATATGTGTGTGTTGTATTGACCTGCTCTCTTACTAATACGTGAATAAAGATTTAGTTGAAGTATAACTCTGACTTGTATGATAAGTTTGTCTCTCCTCAATTGACAGTAAAGAAATTAACCACCACAACACACACACACCCACCCACCCACCCACCACACACACACACACACACACACACACACACACACACACACACACACACACACACACACACACACACACAACCCTGGCTGCAGTGAAGATGCAGGTAGTCTGTGCCAATACCACTATGCCAAATATGATGGCTCAAGCATTATCCTCCAAAGACCCCCCCGCACCACACACCTTGCTCTCCTGGTTTCCGTAGGAGAGCAGCTGCAGGCAGTCTGTGGTGATGGCCAGGAACTTGGGGTTGCTCTTCTTCAGCAGGGGCACCATCCTCTGCAGGCCGTCGGCCAGGCGCACCGCCATCTTGGCTCCCTCCTGATGCAGTAGCAGGTTGTGGAGGGTGGTGATGGCATAGAACAGCACTGACTCCATGGGAGAACTGAGGGAAGAGGAGAGGGGAGGGGGAGGTAAGAGGAGAGTGGAGGGAGGGGAGAGGGAGAGGGAGAGTAGGTTGAGAAAAAGAGAGCGGCAGAGGAGAGCAGAGGAAGAGATTGAGGTGTGAGAGAAATTAGCATGACCTTTCTTTTCCCAATTAGTTCCCTCTGAATTTAATTTGCTCGAATCTGCTCTTTGTATCATTAAAAAGCACATATTTTTCTATCGTGAATCTGCATCTAAATCCCTATTTGATAGTCTTGTACAGGTAGGTTTTTCCATTTGTATTTATCTGAATTATGTTTCTGAATTAATTAAATGTCTTGATTCAGTTTCTGTCTAATGCCTCCTAGACTGTTATACGGGGTTTATACTGTGTGAACAGAGATAAAGAGACTCTCTGCCTCTATGAGAAATAAATATGAAAAATGGCCACCGCTTATCGTGAGGTTAAAATGAACCTGGTGGTCAGGTTGAAATGATGTGCAGACCAGTTTGGCCAAGTTAATGAGCACAGCATGACACCTCATTTCTGATGGGTAATAATGTGATAGGCTAATATCGTAGCCTGCAGGCAGTAGTGGACATGGTGGTGGGGATACACACACATAAGCATGTATGCACACACACACACACGCTCATGCTTGCATACATGCAAGCACACACACACACACAAATTAGCACACACAGCACGTACACAATTGCAGATGCAGACAGACCAGAACAGTGCGTGCCTAAATCACTTTATTTCTAACACTGAATTCCATCTAACGAGTATATATTTTTCTCTCTTTCACTCCCTTGCTTTTTCTCTCTATATATTTCACTAATTCACTCCCAATCAAACCACCAACCTACAATGCCTATAAAAATATAAATCCATCACCATCCATCCATCCCTCCATTCATCCATCCATCCATGCCTATTCACCCCAACCAGTCCATTCCCTACTTTAACCATAAAAGTATCCAAACATCTATCGATCCTTCTATCCACCCATCCATCCATACCTACTCCTTCACATCAAACCATTTACCAACAATCTATCCAAACATCTGTCGATACTTCCCTCCATCTATCCACTCCCATCTACCCCTCAACATCCATCAACCCACTAATCCATCCCTCCTCTCCTACCTGAGCATGCGGACCAGGGCGGGGATGCCCCCGGACTTGAAGATGGCGAGCAGGCCCTCTCTCTGGTGGGACAGGCTGTGGAGGATGCTGGCGGCACAACGGGCTGTCTCCATGTCTCCCGTGTTCTGCATGGCCCGCACCACCGCTGCCACCATCTGGGGGGACTGCATCAGCACCCGGCGAGACGCCTCTTTCCGCGTCAGCTGGTTCACGATCATGGCCGCCTTGTTGACCACCACCTGTGGGGAATGAGACAATGCATAATTGTGCATTTCTGTGCATGCAAAATGGTGACATTGGATTGGGGCCCAATGTTAGGTCTGCACATTTCTTTAGGGTCATGGCTTTACGGCATAGCTGATTTCAAACATTGCACTTCAGCAATTCATTGGTTCATTGAACATAGGAATTGATAACAAGATTCAGGAACAGACCACGCCTTGAGTTTGAATTGTGAGTAGAAGACAGAGAAGGACTAGGGTTCATCATGACTTTCAATCATAATCAGAACTAGGCTTCAATACAAGCAATGTTGTACACTGAATCCTTTAAGGACAGCTGAAATTATGTTCAATGACAATATAAACTTATAGAGGATTTGTTTCTGGGGTAGTCCTAATCTGTGTCCAATCTAACTGGCTCAGTCACGACCTTGACAAGCACAGCCACAGCCACAGAGAGCTAGGAGCTAGTCAAGCATGGAACTGGATCAATGCTAGCCAGTAGGACGGTGCTCGAGTGTGAGGAGGGACAGCACACAATAGTGACAGAGTCAATGTCACTATTAAGTACATAATGGTACTTCTATAGTACAAGAGATACAGTGCCTTCAGAAAATATTCATACCCCTTGACTTATTCCACATTTTGTTGTGTTATGGCCTGAAACTAAACATTGATTAAATAAACATTTTTCTCACCTATCTACACACAATACCCCTTAATGACAAAGTGGATTTTTTTTTTTTAGAAATGTTTGCACATTTATTGAAAATGAAATACAGAAATATCTCATTTTCATACTTTCTAGAAGCACCTTTGGCAGCAATTATAGCTGTGAGTCTTTCTGGGTAAGCCTCTAAGAGCTTTCCACACCTGGAAGGTGCAACATTTGCCCATTATTATTTTCAAAATTCTTCAAGCTCAAATTGGTTGTTGATCATTGCTAGACAACCATTTTCAGATCTTGCTATATATTTAAGTCAAAACTGTAACTCGGCCACTCAGGAACATTCACTGTCTTCTTGGTAAGCAACTCCAGTGTAGATTTGGCCTTGTGTTTTAGGTTATTGTCCTGATGAACTGTGAATTAATCTCCCAGTGTCTGGTGGAAGGCAGACTGGACCAGGTTTTACTCTAGGATTTGCCTGTGCTTAGTGCCATTCTGTTTATTTTTTATCCTGAAAAACTCTCCAGTCCTTAACGATTACAAGCGTACCTATAACATGATGCATACATAACATTGACACATTTTTTGCAGTATTACTTTAGTGCCTTGTTGTAAACAGGATGCATGTTTTGGAATATTTGTATTCTGTGTAGGTTCCCTTCTTTTCACTTTGTCAATTAGGTTAGTATTGTCAAATCAAAATCAAATCAAATTTTATTTGTCACATACACATGGTTAGCAGATGTTAATGCGAGTGTAGCGAAATGCTTGTGCTTCTAGTTCCGACAATGCAGTAATAACCAACAAGTAATCTAACTAACAATTCCAAAACTACTGTCTTATACACAGTGTAAGGGGATAAAGAATATGTACATAAGGATATATGAATGAGTGATGGTACAGAGGAGCATAGGCAAGATACAGTAGATGGTATCGAGTACAGTATATACATATGAGATGAGTATGTAAACAAAGTGGCATAGTTAAAGTGGCTAGTGATACATGTATTACATAAGGATGCAGTCGATGATATAGAGCACAGTATATACGTATGCATATGAGATGAATAATGTAGGTTAAGTAACATTATATAAGGTAGCATTGTTTAAAGTGGCTAGTGATATATTTACATTTCCCATCAATTCCCATTATTAAAGTGGCTGGAGTTGAGTCAGTGTCAGTGTCAGTGTGTTGGCAGCAGCCACTCAATGTTAGTGGGGGCTGTTTAACAGTCTGATGGCCTTGAGATAGAAGCTGTTTTTCAGTCTCTCGGTCCCAGCTTTGATGCACCTGTACTGACCTCGCCTTCTGGATGATAGCGGGGTGAACAGGCAGTGGCTCGGGTGGTTGATGTCCTTGATGATCTTTATGGCCTTCCTGTAACATCGGGTGGTGTGGGTGTCCTGGAGGGCAGGTAGTTTGCCCCCGGTGATGCGTTGTGCAGACCTCACTACCCTCTGGAGAGCCTTACGGTTGTGGGCGGAGCAGTTGCCGTACCAGGCGGTGATACAGCCCGCCAGGATGCTCTCGATTGTGCATCTGTAGAAGTTTGTGAGTGCTTTTGGTGACAAGCCGAATTTCTTCAGCCTCCTGAGGTGGAAGAGGCGCTGCTGCGCCTTCTTCACGATGCTGTCTGTGTGAGTGGACCAATTCAGTTTGTCTGTGATGTGTATGCCGAGGAACTTAAAACTTGCTACCCTCTCCACTACTGTTCCATCGATGTGGATAGGGGATGTTCCCCACATTTCTGCTGTTTCCTGAAGTCCACAATCATCTCCTTAGTTTTGTTGACGTTGAGTATGAGGTTATTTTCCTGACACCACACTCTGAGGGCCCTCACCTCCTCCCTGTAGGCCGTCTCGTCGTTGTTGGTAATCAAGCCTACCACTGTTGTGTCGTCCGCAAACTTGATGATTGAGTTGGAGGCGTGCGTGGCCACGCAGTCGTGGGTGAACAGGGAGTACAGGAGAGGGCTCAGAACGCACCCTTGTGGGGCCCCAGTGTTGAGGATCAGCGGGGTGGAGATGTTGTTGCCTACCCTCACCACCTGGGGGCGGCCCGTCAGGAAGTCCAGTACCCAGTTGCACAGGGCGGGGTCGAGACCCAGGGTCTCGAGCTTGATGACGAGCTTGGAGGGTACTATGGTGTTGAATGCCGAGCTGTAATCGATGAACAGCATTCTCACATAGGTATTCCTCTTGTCCAGATGGGTTAGGGCAGTGTGCAGTGTGGTTGAGATTGCATCGTCTGTGGACCTATTTGGGCGGTAAGCAAATTGGAGTGGGTCTAGGGTGTCAGGTAGGGTGGAGGTGATATGGTCCTTGACTAGTCTCTCAAAGCACTTCATGATGATGGAAGTGAGTGCTACGGGGCGGTAGTCGTTTAGCTCAGTTACCTTAGCTTTCTTGGGAACAGGAACAATGGTGGCCCTCTTGAAGCATGTGGGAACAGCAGACTGGTATAGGGATTGATTGAATATGTCCGTAAACACACCGGCCAGCTGGTCTGCGCATGCTCTGAGGGCGCGGCTGGGGATGCCGTCTGGGCCTGCAGCCTTGCAAGGGTTAACACGTTTAAATGTCTTACTCACCTCGGCTGCAGTGAAGGAGAGTCCGCATGTTTTCGTTGCAGGCCGTGTCAGTGGCACTGTATTGTCCTCAAAGCGGGCAAAAAGTTATTTAGTCTGCCTGGGAGCAAGACATCCTGGTCCGTGACTGGGCTGGATTTCTTCTTGTAGTCCGTGATTGACTGTAGACCCTGCCACATGCCTCTTGTGTCTGAGCCGTTGAATTGAGATTCTACTTTGTCTCTGTACTGACGCTTAGCTTGTTTGATAGCCTTGCGGAGGGAATAGCTGCACTGTTTGTATTCGGTCATGTTACCAGTCACCTTGCCCTGATTAAAAGCAGTGGTTTGCGCTTTCAGTTTCACGCGAATGCTGCCATCAATCCACGGTTTCTGGTTAGGGAATGTTTTAATCGTTGCTATGGGAACGACATCTTCAACGCACGTTCTAATGAACTCACACCGAATCAGCGTATTCGTTATTGTTATCTGACGCAATACGAAACATATCCCAGTCCACGTGATGGAAGCAGTCTTGGAGTGTGGAGTCAGCTTGGTCGGACCAGCGTTGGACAGACCTCAGCGTGGGAGCCTCTTGTTTTAGTTTCTGTCTGTAGGCAGGGATCAACAAAATGGAGTCGTGGTCAGCTTTTCCGAAAGGAGGGCGGGGCAAGGCCTTATATGCGTCGCGGAAGTTAGAGTAACAATGATCCAAGTTTTTTCCACCCCTGGTTGCTCAATCGATATGCTGATAAAATTTAGGGAGTCTTGTTTTCAGATTAGCCTTGTTAAAATCCCCAGCTACAATGAATGCAGCCTCCGGATAAATGGATTCCAGTTTGCAAAGAGTCAAATAAAGTTCGTTCAGAGCCATCGATGTGTCTGCTTGGGGGGGGATATATAATATGGCTGTGATTATAATCGAAGAGAATTCTCTTGGTAGATAATGCGGTCTACATTTGATTGTGAGGAATTCTAAATCAGGTGAACAGAAGGATTTGAGTTCCTGTATGTTTCTTTCGTTGTGGAGCAACTACAATGTTGTTGATCCATCCTCAGTTTTCTCTATCACAGCCATTAAACTCTGTCACCATTGGCCTCATTGTGAAATCCCTGAGTGGACTTGGGCTGTTGCAGTGACCATGTTACCGCCACACAGGCAGTCATGAGTCGTGATCACAGTAAAATTCCAGAATTCCAGTTGACTGTTGAGTCACAGTAATCTCATTTTATGCCCTCTGGACATGCTTTGGTAGTACCCAATTTGCTAACTACCATCAGGTCCTAATGGCCTGGTACACAGGCCTCTATTTTCCCCCTAACCGCTCTGACATCCATGAAAATGCTCAGAAAAACACATCAAACACTTATCATCTTATCAACAGTTTGCCAATCATACTTTAAAACTCACCTCACTGTGATGATTAATTTGAAGAAAGAAGTTCAACAGCAGGTTGAAACAGTGTTAACATGGTTGTTGTGGATGCTGTTTCAAAGCCTAACACGACGAACTGGACAGCCTTTCTAAGGTGATGATTCATTCGAAACACTCAAGCATATTAAAGCTTTTGCATAGGCTTACCAGCCCAAGCCAGAAAAAAAACTCAATTAAAATTATACAACACACAGCCTAGAGCATATTATGCATGGCAGAAAAACATAAAAAACACTGATTTAAGACATCTTGGTACATAATTGTTCTAGCCTATGCTCCAAAAGTAAACAAATTTGTATAATCGCCTTTGAGTGTGGACTGTATTATTATTGATACTGGATGGCCCTTACGCTACGCTCCAAAATGTATATGCACGAGTCTGGGAGAGAACATATAGCCAGGCCTAGGCGATGCTGTTGGTTCATTGTTTGTGCAGGGCGGTTTACAGTTAGCCTACAATTAGTGAATTTGGAATAGCCTAGTAATAGGGATTTTTTACAAATATCTTCATATTAATTGAGTGTCACATTACCTTCAGCTATACAGAATATCTCACCACCAAGCATTTCCATCTCCTCCTCTCTCTCCTTTATCCTTTCTTGGGCACGCAGACAGGCTGTCAACAGTTGTTTTGTTACAAAAATACACTACTATTGATGTTCCCTATGCTCTATGCCTGCTTTGAGGCAAGCAACACTGAGGCATGCATGAGAGCATCAGCTGTTCTGGACGACTGTGTGATCACGCTCTCCGTAGCAGACGTGTGTAAGACCTTTAAACAGGTCAACATACACAAGGCTGCGGGGCCAGACGGATTACCAGGACGTGTGCTCCGGGCATGTGCTGACCAACTGGCAGGAATCTTCACTGACATTTTCAACATGTCTCTGATTGAGTCTGTAATACCAACATGCTTCAAGCAGACCACTATAGTCCCTGTGCTCAAGAACACATAGGCAACCTGCCTAAATGACTACAGACCAGTAGCACTCATGTCCGTAGCCATGAAGAGCTTTGAAAGGCTGGTAATGGCTCACATCAACACCATTATCCCAGAAACCCTAGACCCACTCCAATTTGCAAACCGCCCAAACAGATCCACAGATGATGCAATCTCTATTGCACTCCACACTGCCCTTTCCCACCTGGACAAAAGGAACACCTATGTGAGAATGCTGTTCATTGACTACAGCTCAGCGTTCAACACCATAGTACCCTCAAAGCTCATCACCAAGCTAAGGATCCTGGGACTAAACACCAAGCACGTCCACATTCTCATTGACAGGGCTGTAGTGGAGCAGGTTGAGAGCTTCAAATTCATTGGTGTCCACATCAACAAAAAACTAGATTGGTCCAAACACACCAAGACAGTCGTGAAGAGGGCACGACAAAGCCTATTTCCCCTCAGGAAACTAAAAAGATTTTGCATGGGTCCTGAGATCCTCAAAAGGTTCTACAGCTGCAACATCGAGAGCATCCTGACCTGTTGTATCACTGCCTGGTATGGCAACTGCTCGGCCTCCGACCGCAAGGCACTTCAGAGGGTAGTGCGTACGGCCCAGTACATCACAGGGGCAAAGCTGCCTGCCATCCAGGACCTCTACACCAGGCGGTGTCAGAGGAAGGCCCTAAAAATTGTCAAAGACCCCAGCCACCCCAATCAGAGACTGTTCTCTCTACTACCGCATGGCAAGCAGTACCGGAGTGCCAAGTCTAGGACAAAAAGGATTCTCAACAGTTATTACCCCCAAGCCATAAGACTCCTGAACAGGTAACCAATGGTTACCCGGACTATTTGCATTGTGTGCCCCCCCAACCCCTCTTTTACGCTGCTGCTACTCTCTGTTTATCTTATATGCTTAGTCACTTTAACTATACCTACATGTACATACTACCTCAATAAGCCTGACTAACAGGTGTCTGTATATAGCCATGCTACTCTTTTTTCAAATGTCTTTCTACTGTTGTTTTATTTCTTTACTTACCTACAAACACAACACACACACACACACACACACACACACACACACACACACACACACACACACACACACACACACACACACACACACACACACACATACCTTTTTTTTGGCACCATTGGTTAGAGCCTGTAAGTAAGCATTTCACTATAAGGTTTACACCTGTTTTAATCGGCGCACGTGACAAATAAACTTTGATTTGATTTGATTTCACTTGGTTTCCCAAATGAAGCACAGGGTAGCTGCAGGAACAAGGTTTGAAAGCCCATGGCATATAGAGTTTGTGCAGAATATCTCCTGTCAGACAGCGATAGCATGCTCCTCAAACAGTGGTTGACGCGTGGAATGAAACAAGTGTTTTTAGATTTATTTCACAGCTGCTCATATTAACCCTTGTGTGGCGTTCGGGTCTGTTGACCCATTTTCAATGTTTACTAAAAGAACAGATTTTCATTGAGTGCACACTGTGCATCCCCCTACAAATGTATATTACATATGTGGTGTTCGGGTCCACTGGACCCTAGGGTAAATAATGTGTGTAAAAGTGTGTTTGTAGGTGAAAACAAGTCAAATTTAAACAAAAAGTTTTGCTGTGTGCCTTCACTCGGTCTTCCTCCACCCTGAGCCTGCTGTTTCAACATAGCACCAAGAACCTGTCTGTCTCTCTCCCTGTCTCCCGCTTTTCTTGCACTCTTTACCCTTTGTAGTGTGTTAAACTACACAATGTCTTGTGGGTACCTGCACAATGTTATTACAATACATTATCTTTCGATACATTGTACAAGATTCAGTATTTTCCCACACTCTACACCAGCCAAGTGCAATTTGGGGGAGGGACACAACAAATCAATAGCTTTGCATGTGTGGCTCATTACCACAATCAATCAGTACGCTCAGAGGGCCTTAGCCATTTGTTTTGCAGAGAGAGAAGCTAGTGTGGAAGAAATGTCTTCCACGTTGAAAGATGACGTATTTTCAGAAAATTAGAAACATGTCTCTGTCAATTCGGAGTCTGACAGTGAGTTGGAAGAAGAGGATGAGATTGACCCTCAGTCAGCCCCAGGACCAGCCCGTCAGCAACCAGCTCATCAGCAGCCTGCAGGAGCAGAAATATGGATGTAGAAAAGAAATTGAATGGTCTTCTTGCCCAAGGAATGAGCCACCCGCATGGCTGCCAATGTGATAAGGATGCAACCAAGGTTGACGCAGATGGCGGTAACTCATGGGCAGAGTCTTCTTCTGAACTGTTCATCCCAGACACCATGTAGAAAATAATTCTGGACTGCACTAATTTGGAGGGAAGGCGTGTTTTTGGTGGAAGGAGATGAACCAACTCATTTACATGCATTCTTTGGGGTTCTTATCCTTGCTGGTGTTTTCAGATCTAATGGGGAATCAACAGAGTCCCTGTGGGGATGCAGTAACTGGCAGAGAACTTTCCTGTGCAACAATGTCCCATTATTTCCAGGATAATCTGCTTCGATAATCGAGACACCTGACCAGCTCGGTGGCAGAGAGACAAGCTAGCTGCAATCAGGTCAGTGCAGAGAGACAAGCTAGCTGCAATCAGGTCAGTGCAGAGAGACAAGCTAGATGCAATCAGGTCAGTGCAGAGAGACAAGCTAGCTGCAATCAGGTCAGTTCAGAGAAACAAGCTAGCTGCAATCAGATCAGTGTAGAGAGACAAACTAGCTGCAGTCAGGTCAGTGCAGAGAGACACGCTAGCTGCAGTCAGGTCAGTGCAGAGAGACAAGCTAGCTGCTATCAGGTCAGTGTAGAGAGACAAGCTAGCTGCTATCAGGTCAGTGTAGAGAGACAAGCTAGCTGCATTCAGGTCAGTGCAGAGAGACAAGCTAGCTGCTATCAGGTCAGTGTAGAGAGACAAGCTAGCTGCTATCAGGTCAGTGCAGAGAGACAAGCTAGCTGCTATCAGGTCAGTGTAGAGAGACAAGCTAGCTGCTATCAGGTCAGTGCAGAGAGACAAGCTAGCTGCTATCAGGTCAGTGTAGAGAGACAAGCTAGCTGCTATCAGGTCAGTGTAGAGAGACAAGCTAGCTGCTATCAGGTCAGTGTAGAGAGACAAGCTAGCTGCAGTCAGGTCAGTGCAGAGAGACAAGCTAGCTGCTATCAGGTCGGTGTAGAGAGACAAGCCAGCTGCTATCAGGTCAGTGCAGAGAGACAAGCTAGCTGCTATCAGGTCAGTGTAGAGAGACAAGCTAGCTGCTATCAGGTCAGTGCAGAGAGACAAGCTAGCTGCTATCAGGTCAGTGCAGAGAGACAAGCTAGCTGCTATCAGGTCAGTGTACAGAGACAAGCTAGCTGCTATCAGGTCAGTGTAGAGAGACAAGCTAGCTGCTATCAGGTCAGTGTGGGACAGGTGGGTGAACCACCTTCCCCTATTTTACAACCCTGGGCCCAACGTTACTGTTGATGAGCCGGTCATGCCATTTAGGGGCCGCTGCCCCTTTCAAGCAGCACATACTGTCTAAACAAAATATGGAATCAAGATCTGGGCTGCCTGTGATGCTGCTTCATCATATGCGTGGAACTTGCAAGTGTGTACGGGGAAGCGCAAGTGTGTACGGGGAAGCCAGATGGAGGTGCCCCTGAGAAGAACCAAGCGATGCGGGTTGTCCTGGACATGACACAGGGACTCCGTGCCCGCATCATCACATGCGATAACTCATGAGTATGCTGCATAGGGATGGGAGAATCGGTGGCCAGGAACATAAAAAAACGCAAATCATAATTGATTACAATGCCACAAAAGGTGGGGTGGACAACTTAGACAAGATGGTGACTGGCTACAGCTGCAAAAGAAGAACCCTACGCTGGCCACTTGTGATATTCTTCAACATCTTGGACACCTCGGTGTACAACGCGTTTGTCATCCAGGTGGCGTTGAACCCAGATTGGACCAGAGGGAAGCTCCAGAGGAGACGGTTCTTTCTCGAGGAGCTGGGCAAGGCATTGGTAAGACCTTAAATCCAGAGGAGGCACCATATCCCAAAGGACCCCAGATTCTGGAGCCATCATGAGGAGGATTCAGGTGAAGGATGCTGATGCCCCATCAGCCCGACCCACAGAACCAACAACTCCAATACCAGAAGTAAGTGTGAGGGATGTTGTTGTATTTGTGTGCGTCTGACTCTCTTACCTTGGCCTGCTGTAACTATATCATGTATGTGATTGAGTGAGATGTTAGTACAATTCCTGAACTAAGTGTTATCATCCTTCTAGATTGCAGCCGGTAGCAACAAGAAGAAGCACTGCGATGTGTGTGGACCCAAGGACAGGAAGACACAGTAGACATGCATCAAGTGCAATAAATACATTTGCAACACATACAAACGAACACCACACAATTATAATAACATAGTCCTACAGTAGGCCAACTCATATTCTGTTTTTCTGAAATACATTTTCTTCATATCATAATGTTTATTTAGAACGGACTAAAATAAATAATGTGATGGTGTATTTTAAATAGATGTATTAAACGCTAGTTAAATGTAGATGTTTCAAAGGCGCGCATCAGCAGCTTGAACGCGTGGAGGCGGGTTAATGTTAATTAACGGGAAATTACCATGAGACCGGCAGTCTTTTGCATGACAGTAACGGGCTGACACATTTCATGGCCGCCACAGCCCTAGGAAGGACGCCTGTTATCTTGGTAGTGACTGGGTATATTGATACACCATCCAACGTGTAATTGAAAACTCCACCATGCTCAAACAGATATTCAACGTCTGCGTTTCCCTTGCCACTGTGGCTGAATCTGTGAAATTCACTGCTCCACTGAGGGACCTTACACATAATTGTATGTGTGTGTCGGGGACAGAGATGTGGTAGTCATTCAAAAATCATGATAAACACTATTATTGCACACAGAGTCCATGCAATTTATGTGACTTGTTAAGCAACCTTTTACTCCGTATTTAGGCTTGCCACAGCAAAGTGGTTGAATACTTAATGACTGAAGACATTTCAGCTTTTCCTTAAAAATATATATATATTTCTAAAAACATAATTCCGCTTTGACATTTTGAGGGGTATTTTGTGTAGGGCAGTGACAAAAAAAAAGGTAATTTAATGAATTTTAAGTAAAGGGGTGTGAATCATTTCTGAAGACACTGTACATTAGATACACATAGTAGACACATTTATCTTACAATAGTCACTGGCTGAATCATTTCCAAATCAGCCTATTTGTTTAAACAGTGCACTAGAGTTTTATCAAAGATTGCTCCCACCAGGCAGCATGAGGCGGTTGAGTGGGGGAGGAGGGACAAGGTCATCCATTGGAATGTCTTTAATCTAGAAATCAAAGACCATCTCTTCTATTTGATTAGCTGCATCACTAATTTATTAATACTGATTAATACTGAAGGATCAGATTTTTAAATTTTTTAAAAATAGGAGCACATTGGAAATAGTGTTGTTTAATGCATTCATGTGTTAACAGCTAGGCTTTGTGAAAATTGGATTTATAACAAAGTTCAGTTTTTTTTGTTAACTCTTAGAGGTTAGTTACCGCATCATCATCGGCCAGCAGCTTGGTGAGCTCGGGCACGGCGCGAGTGGCCAGCTCGGCGTCATCCTGGTAGTTAATGAGGTGGACGATGGCGGTCTTGAGGAGCTGCGAGGGCTCAGCTAGCCGCTGTACGTTGGTCTGCTGACCCGGGTCAGTCTGAGTGGACAGCACCGCCTCGCCCTCCACCAGGGTCTCTGGGAACATGGCCGCTCTCACTCGCTGGGCCCGTGTCAGGGTGTACTGGGCCTCCATCTCTGGTGGGAGAGAGGGATGAAAGAGGGTGGAGAAAGGGAGGAGGAGGGGGAGATCATTGGATACGTGATAGATACATCCATAGATAGTGTTTCAAACTAGTGATAGTTTGAAAGTTGTTCTAGCACCTAGTCAGTGAGTTCCTAGTCAGTGAGTTCCTAGTCAGTGAGTTCCTAGTCAGTGAGTTTTCAGAAGAAGAATCATGCCTATTTTAAGACGTGAGGACAGTCCAAACTGGCCTGTGTACGTATGTGATGGCGTATGAGCGAGTGAGTGAATCACAGCATGATTATGACATTGAACGAGTAAGTGTTGACCTATTTGTACAGACAGACAGAGAGATGTAGAGAGACTGAAAGAGAAGTAGAGAAAGAAGCAAAATTGGAATGAGAGAGAAAGGGAGGGACGGGAAGAGAGAGTGGGAAGTGGGACTATGAGAGAAAGGGAGAGAGCGAGAGAGAGAGATAACTTATACCTGTAGGGTTTTCCACCAAGGTGGTGGTGACGGCATACTTCTTGGCGCTGTACTCTGTGCCCTCATCATCTCGCATGGTGGTGGCACCTGATTGGATGCCGGAGTCGTGGGCATAGTACGTCTGCTGCCACTCGGCCACCTTCACTGACCCCTCTGCCTCGTTCACTGTGAGGAGAGGGAGAGAGAGAAGAGAGAGAGGGAGAGAGAGAGAAGAGAGAGGGTAAGAGGGAAGAGAGAGCGAAAGAAAGACAGAGAAGAGAGAGAGAGAGAGAGGGAGAGAGAGAGATGGGGAGAGAGCGAGAGAAGAGAGAAATGGGGAGAGAGCGAGAGAAGAGAGAGATGGGGAGAGAGCGAGAGACAAAGAGAGAGAAGAGAGAGGGAGAGAGAGAGCGAGAGAGCGAGAGAGAGATAGCGAGAGAGAGATAAAGAAAGAGAGAGAGAGAGAGAGAGAGAGAGAGAGAGGTTGGAGACGGGTTGGAAGAGTGACATATCCCTTTTCACCATCCTAGACCCTGGATTAACCTTGTGACACAGTGGATATATAAAACAGGCTATAAAAATAGTGTGATTGATTGACTGACAGCCAGTGGTCTGTTGTCTCCCTCTGCACCATATTCAGACACTATACTTATGCTCAGTCACTCTGAAGGGACGGTTGCTAGTGTGTTTCTAGGGTACAGCAACACAGTGCTCCAAACTTTGGTTAATCAAGAATGATTCTTGGAAGATTAAACGAGACCAGCGAGTCTTTAACAAAATACTTACTTTGCATGGACATCATCACTGTCCACTCTCAAAACTGGCCTTTGGAGAAAACTTTCTAGAAGAAAGGAGAATAAAAGAGAAAGAGAGAACATTAGGCCGTGAATCATGGTCCTGTGTGGCTCAATTGGTAGACCATGGCCCTTGCAGCGCCAGGGTTGTGGGTTGGTATCACTACTGTAAGTCGCTCTGGATAAGGGCGTCTGCTAAATGACATAAATGGAAAACGACCATCAGAGAGCTAATAAATCTGAAGAAAAACAAAAACGAATGCATCCAGAGCAACTATACATTACAATGCCCTTATTGCTGCGGGATACCAAAAAAAATGGAGCATCTACTGTAATAACTCATTGTATAAACAACTAGACTATTATCTGCCTGGTAACAACTGAAAAGTTCATAAAACACCTTTGGCTGTTGATTTGTTTCATTGAGTCCAATGCTCCCATGTAAGTGAGGCACAACTAAACTGGACACTCCAAACAATGTAAAATGTCAAATTAATGTCAACATAATATTAAGTGCCCCCATAAAATCGAACTAAGTTTGTGCGTCCCCATAAAATCAAACAAAGTTTGTACAGCACGACAGTAAGGACTGAGAGTGGCGTAAATGGGACAGACATATCCTGTCCCTACGGTACAGCCCGGCCCAACTACTGCAGGGCGGGTGGGGGGGGGACAGTGACATTTAAGAAGTGGTGAGCGTCACTCCCTGAAAAGGTTTCTCCTTTCCGTTCGCAGAACAATGCTTAATTCATGACTATAATTAGGCCAATGGTGGAGATGAGCGACAGAGGGAGGAGACTGGCGGTGGTGTTGCAGAGAAATAATCCAAACGCATTATGGGAAAGAGCATTGTCCCCTGCTGTTTGTGACAAAAAATTCCCCAAGAGACATCAGAGAGCTTTTCTGCATGTTTGTCGCTGATGTAAATAGCTGCAAAGTACTCGCTGGAAGGAGCTTAATCAATTATCGACCCTAATTTTGGGTGGGAAATCTTCTTTTTCTTCTTCTCTCCTCTGAGCTAATCAATGTCTGAATTGGCCATTCTGCCAAATAGCTCAGATCTATTTGCTAACCACTTACTGAGCAGCACATAAAACAAAGTGATAAATGCATGAACGAGTGATCTAGGCTACTTGGAATGTGTGGTCGTGTGGATCACAATATGAGTGTGTCTGTGTGCGCGGTGTATGTCCACTGTCCATGTACAGCTGAATTCAGAAGTTTACATACACTTAGGTTGGAGTGATTACATTTCTTGTTAACAAACTATAGTTTTGGCAAGTCGGTTAGGACATGTACTTTGTGCGTGACATAAGTCATTTTTCCAACAATTGTTTACAGACAGATTATTTCACTTATAATTCACTGTATCACAATTCCAGTGGGTCAGAAGTTTACATACACTAAGTTGACTGTGCCTTTAAACAGCTTGGTGTACCTGTGGATGTATTTCAAGGCCTACCTTCAAACTCAGTGCCTCTTTGCTTGACATCATGGGAAAATCAAATCAAGTCTGGTTCATCCCTGGGAGCAATTTAAAAACGCCTGAAGGTAACACGTTCATCTGTACAAACTATAGTACACAAGTATAAACATGATGGGACCACGCAGAAAAGTGCAAATCAATCCCAGAACAACAGCAAAGGGCCTTGTGAAGATGCTGGAGGAAACAGGTACAAAAGTATCTATATCAACAGTAAAACGAGTCCTATAACGATGTAACCTGAAAGGCCGCTCAGCAAGGAAGAAGCCACTGCTCCACAACCGCCATAAAAAAAGAGACCACGGTTTGCAACTGCACATGGGGACAAAGATCGTACTTTTTGCAGAAATGTCCTCTGGTCTGATGAAACAAAAATAGAACTGTTTGGCCATAATGACCATCATTATGTTTGGAGGAAAAAATGGGGAGGCTTGCAAGCCAAAGAACACAATCCCATCCGTGAAGCACGGGGGTGGCAGCATCATGTTGTGGGTGTGCTTTGCTGAAGGAGGGACTGGTGCACTTCACAAAATAGATGGAATCATGAGGTAGGAAAATTATGTGGATATATTTAAGCAACATCTCAAGACATCAGTCAGGAAGTTAAAGCTTGGTCGCAAATGGGTCTTCCAAATGGACAATGACCCCAAGCATACTTCCACAGTTGTGGCAAAATGGCTTAAGGACAACAAAGTCAAGGTATTGGAGTGGCCATCACAAAGCCCTGACCTCAACCGTATAGAAAATGTGTTTTGCAGAACTGAAAAAGTGTGCGAGCAAGGAGGCCTACAAACCTGACTCAGTTACACCAGCTCTGTCAGGAGGAATGAGCCAAAATTCATTCAACTTATTGTGGGAAGCTTGTGGAAGGCTACCTCAAATGTTTGACCCAAGTTAAACAATGTAAAGGCAATGCTACCAAAAACTAATTGAGTGTATGTAAACTTCTGACCCACTGGGAATGTGATGAAAGAAATCAAAGCTGAAATAGATTATTCTCTCTACTGTCATTCTGACATTTCACATTCTTAAAATAAAGTGATGATCCTAACTGACCTAAGACAGGGAATTTTTTACTAGGATTAAATGTCAGGAATTGTGAAAAACTGAGTTTAAATGTATTTGGCTAAGGTGTATGTAAACTTCCGACTTCAACTGTATGTGCATCTGATACTAATCTTGTTCGAAGCGAGATATCTAAAACTCATTATGCTAGCCTGCATATAAACCACATTTTCTCCATTCCGAATGAGAAATTGCTAACAAATGATGACAGATACACTCTCTTTAACTGAACTTAAACTGACTGGAAGGCAGACGGAGAACAAAACAAATGAGCAAAGCGTAACTGCTTTTCTCCAGGCATGGAAAACGGCTCATACATTTCATCATCACCCTCTTCACGACGTAATGAAGTGTTCCGTGTGACTGACAGGTAGATGAAAGACCTCCAGTTTCCACACCAACCACACAATCACCCATAGAGCCAATGAGTGAGGGCCTCGATCCGCACCCACACTAAGAGATAATGCAGCCTGTCTGTCTGACACAAAATGGCAGGGTGACATGAAAACAGAAGCAGATTTGGACATTTAGACTGTCACAACAGGCTTTCAGAGAGCCATTTTCTCAGGTTTAAATCAAATCAAATCAAATCAAATTTTATTTGTCACATACACATGGTTAGCAGATGTTAATGCGAGTGTAGCGAAATGCTTGTGCTTCTAGTTCCGACAATGCAGTAATAACGAACAAGTAATCTAACTAACAATTCCAAAACTACTGTCTTATACACAGTGTAAGGGGATAAAGAATATGTACATAAGGATATATGAATGAGTGATGGTACAGAGCAGCATAGGCAAGATACAGTAGATGATATCGAGTACAGTATATACATATGAGATGAGTATGTAAACCAAGTGGCATAGTTAAAGTGGCTAGTGATACATGTATTACATAAGGATGCAGTCGATGATATAGAGTACAGTATCTACGTATGCATATGAGATGAATAATGTAGGGTAAGTAACATTATATAAGGTAGCATGTTCGATGTTCAGTGGCACCTTGAGAGAAAAAAACCTGAATGTTAGTTCTCGATCTAAAACATTTAGAAACCTCCACTAAGACAAACTGACAATTCTCTTTAGCGCAAGGGTGTTTTTGACAGAAGCCGTCATTCTTAAGTTTGTTTCTGCAATCTCTACGGACACGCCTTTTTCTCACAACCTCTTTTTCCTTTCTCTATTTCAATCCATCCCTCATGTTCTCTCTCCAAGGACACCCAATCTCTTTGATCACTTTCAGCCACACCATTAAACTCTCTAGGTTGTATTTTCTCAATCGTTCCTTCAACCCTCTATTAAAAAATAACTTTTCCTTCAAATGTTTTTTCCCTTCTCTCTCTCTCTCTCTCTCTCTCTTTCATTCTCCATTTACTCTGGAGAAGATAAAAAAACAACTCCACTATTCTCTCACTGTCGCTGGGACACACACAAGGCTTCTGGGAAATAGCTTTTTTAATTGTTGTTGTTATGATGCCACAGAGCCTGTTTTCCACCAAGTCATTAATCAAACTGGCCATGGAGTGTCTCATGTCGATGCATGCACACACGCACACGCACACACACACACACACGCCCCAAGAGCCAGTTGGTCTAGCCAACGGTGGCCAGGGATGATATTGAGTTCATTAAAAAGCACTTAAAAACACTGGTGGAATTCAAAATGGCTTTTTACAGAACTGCCTTGACATAATTAAATAATACATGGTTAGTATATTACTCTTAGATGAACCGTCTTCATTAATGTTCATTCAGTTTATCTGAAGGCTTTGGTTTGGTTCAAAGGGCAAAAACCTCCTCTTTTAACCCTGCTCTCTGATTTAGAAAGAGAAGGATATTTTTTTATTTCCTTTCACATTAGAATACAACTGTGATACTATTTAAAGTAGGCTATACACACGTACTGCTGGGTTTAATCTTGATCAGTTGCTTTGAAGAGTATTAAATGTGTGTGTGTGTGTGTGTGTGTGTGTGTATACGTGTGTATCCTCATAGGTCAAGGACAGAAATAACCAGGGCAGGAAAGAGCAGAAGAGAGGAAATTCCTGTTTTCTGTCCATTGTCCCAGTGAAGGTCATGATTATATTCACGTAATCTCTTTTTCACTTTCCTTTTCTCTATATCCCATTCTTTCTTTCACCTTTATAAGTCCCCTGCTTGCTTTCTCAATAATTCTTGGCTTCTCTCCTTGTATGTTTCTACTTCTCTCTTGTATTCATCTCACATATCAATTTCTCTCTTTCTCTCTTTCACTCACACACACATCAAGGCTGCTGTTGCCAGGGCTCTCAGGCGCAGGAAGGATGTTTTTGGACGGCGCACAGCTGAACAATGATATACCAGCGGATCTGCCTTCTTCCATCTGACCTCAAGGGCCTGTGCAAGTTTGGCAGTCTGCGTTTGTGTGTTTTCGTTTGTAAGTCGCAGGTCAACAGATTGTGTGCGATGTGTTTGTATGTGTGTAAGACGTATTGATGTTCATGACACACAAATGTATTGGTGACTGACTCATGGGTCCTTGGTACTTATACTTCACTGTGGATCAAAATGTGTGTGGGTGAGTGACAGTGAGTGTGTGTGTGTGTGTGTGTGTGGGTGCAGACAAGGTCAACGGTCACCCTGTCTCTCCATGACTGACTCATCTCCGGGATCTGATAATGAGATGACAGTCTCTCTCTCTCTAATCTCTCTCTTTCTAACTCTCTAATCGCTATACACACCGGGCCATGCAAATGAAAGCAGCGGCCGTTTATTTGGCATCACAGTCGGCTGCCAAATTCCTGGAGTGGATCTGATGACACCGTCACTCCCCACCGCCGGTCGCCCTCCAATTACAAACCCAGACAGTGTTCCCAACTTTCCTTCCCCCCCCCGATACCTGTGCTACTGATCTCAGACCTTTGAAAAGCTACTGCTGTTGCTGTTGTTAATTCTATTTCTACGTTGTTGTTCCCCAGGGCAAGCCCTACGCTTTTGGGGCCTTAAGTGAACAATTGTTGCCCCCATCCCCTCTACCTTGCAGGAAATCATTTTAGTGGCCCAACTCTTGACGGTGCAGGAAATCATTTTAGTGGCCCAACTCTTGACGGTGCAGTGACAAAAAATGTTTTAGAGTTCATTCCCTGCAATTCTACACATTTTGCCATGACTTAAGCCATGTTATGCTATCTGAGAGAGAGTGACTAATCAAATGAATGGGGGCCCCCTGGAGGTCAGGGCTCCTGGGCACGTGCCCTACATGACCAGTCGATAATTGAGACCACGATTAATACACGTTTAGATAGCTGTCTAGACTAACTTACCAATCCAAAAAATCTTAGCTGACATGGGCAAATTGAGTGACTATCAGTGACTGACATTACAAGAGATAAACTGTTTATGCACAACCAAATTTATAAACTGCACCTTGTGTATTCTACTATTCTAACTCTCAAAAGTAAGTTGAGACCATGACTGCGTTCCCCTCCCCCCATAAGAGGTGCGGGAACCTAAGCGGTCGCTTATGCCACTTATGCCTAGGGATGGCCCTGTTGTTCCCTCCACAATGCTCTCCCACTGTTCCTAGACCTGTGAAAAGGTGCTGCTGCTGCTGTTATTCTAAGCTCACTGACACTCTCCCACTGTTCTCAGACCTTTGCAATGGTGCTAGTGCTGTTCCTGTTGTTGTGCCCTCCCAGTTGCTCTATTCACCCACTGTTCCTAGACCTGTGAGGAGCTGACTGCATGTTAAGTAGTGATCCCTTGTTTGGTGACTGACAGTAACATTTTGTACTTTGATAGGTCAAGTTGACCTAAGTATTCCAGTGGAGACACAACCACCACACTGAGCTCCAGAGAAACCATCTCACTGAGCTCCAGAGAAACCATCTCACTGAGCTCCAGAGAAACCACCACACTGAGCTCCAGAGAAACCATCTCACTGAGCTGCAAATGAGTTTGGAGAGTGGACGCTGTGCAGAGTTCTGCTTTTGTCCTCCCAACCTAAATAATTCAGGTGTTTACAACACCCTTCTGTCACCATCACCCTGACAGCAGCTCAAATGTCACTTAAAGGGATAGATCAGGACAAATTTATATTTGAGTCGAATTACCCTTACCTGAGTTGTCTGAAGGCCATGCTGACAGAATCCACAAGAATCCATTAGTTACTTCTGCCACGGCGGCGAGTTAGCAACCTTGTGTATTTTAGAGAAACCATCACACTGAGCTCCAGAGAAACCATCACACTGAGCTGCAAATTAGTTTGGAGCGTGGATGCTGTGCAGCGTTCTGCTTTTGTCCTTCCAACTTCGTTAAAATTCATGAATGTAAACAGCCAAAACGATGTTAGCAATGCTGCACTACATGCCCAAACTTCTTCAAAAACACTTAAAACGACTATTTTTGCAGTATTAAGCGAATATTCCAATGCTCTGATAGTTCAATTAAGCCACTGTTGAGTTTGTTCACAGCTCTGGTAATCAATCTGTGAGTGCCCAATAGAATACAATAAAACTTTATTGTACATTTTACAGCATAGAACAGAAAAATATGCGGCGGTGCGACTACATGAGTAAAAAGTTCCAGTTTAAAGTGTAAAATGTTGGTCCCATGTTTCATGAGCTGAAATAAAAGATCCCAGAAATGTTCCATATGCACAACAAGCTTTTTTCTCTCACATTTTGTGCACAAATTTGTTGACATCCCTGTTAGTGAGCATGTCTCCATTGCCTAGATAATCCATCCACCTGACAGATGTGGCATATCAAGAAGCTGATTGAACAGCACGACCATTACACAGGTGCACCTTGTGCTGGGGACAATAAAAGTAATTTCTCGACCATTAGCTGCCTCTAACGTCGTTTTAGAGAATTTGGCAGTACGTCCAACCAACCTCACAATCGCAGACCATGTGTAACCACGCCAGCCCAGGAACTCCTAATATGCTAACTCCTGGCTGTGGCCTGACACCATGGGGCTTCAGACACAACTCAAGGTAAGGGTAATTCGACCCAAATATAGATTTGGCCTGAAATATGCCTTTAAATGCATCTATAGAAGTCTAGGGCTGTGTCTACACATGACATTTACAGTGCATTCAGAAAGTATTTAGACCCATTGACTTTTTCCACATTTTGTTACATTACTGCCTTATTCCAAGATGGATTCAATAAAAAATGTTCCTCATCAATCTTCACACCTAACATTTATTTGCACATTTAGAAAGAAAAATATATCACATTTACATAAGAATTCAGACCCTTTACTCAATACTTTGTTGAAGCATCTTTGGCAACAATTAACAGCATCAAATCTGATGCTACAAGCTTGGCACACCTGTATTTGGGGAGTTTCTCCCATTCTTCTCTGCAGATCCTCTCAAGCTCTGTCAGGTTGGATGGGGAGCGTCGCTGCACAGCTATTTGCAGGTCTCTCCAGAGATATTCGATCGGGTTCAAGTCCGGGCTCTGGCTGGGTCACTCAAGGACATTCAGAGACTTGTCCAGAAGCCAGTCCTGTGTTGTCTTGGCTGTGTGCTTAGGGTAGATGTCCTGTTGGAATGTGAACCTTCACCCCAGTCTGAGGTTCTGAGCGCTCTGGAGCAGTTTTTCATCAAGGATCTCTCTGTACTCTGCTCCGTTCATCTTTCCCTCGATTCTGACTAGTCTCCCAGTCCCTGCCGATGAAAACATCCCCAAGGCATGATGCTGCCCCCACCTTGCTTCACCGTAGGGATAGTGCCAGGTTTCCTCCAGATGTGACGCTTGGCATTCTGGCCAAAGAGTTTAATCTTGAATTCATCGGACCAGACAATCTTGTTTCTCACCACCCTGACCAAGGCCCTTCTCCACAGTTTGCTCAGTTTTGCCGGGCGGCCAGGTCTAGGAAGAGTCTGTGGTTCCAGATTTCTTCCAGTTAAGGATGATGGAGGCCACTGTGTTCTTGGGGGACATTCAGTGCTGCAGAAATGTTTTGGGACCCTTCCCCAGATCTATGCCTCGACACAATCCTGTCTCTGAGCTCTACGGACAATTCCTTCAAACCTCCTAGCTTGGTTTTGCTCTGACATGCACAGTCAACTGTGGGACCTCATATAGATAGCTGTGTGCCTTTCCAAATCATGTCGAATCAATTACATTTACCACAGGTGGACTCTAATCAAGTTTTAGAAACATCTCTAGGATGATCAATGGAAACAGGATGCACCTGAGCTCAATTTCGAGTCTCATAGCAAAGGGTCCGAATACTTATGTAAATAAGGTATTTCTGTTTTGTTTTTTAAATTTTATTTGAAAACATTTCTAAAAAAACTTTTTTCACTTTGCCATTATGGGTATTGTGTGTAGATTGATGAGGAAAATGTTTTATTTAATCCATTTTAGAATAAGGCTGTAACGTAACAAAATGTGGAAAAAGTCAAGGGGTCTGAATACTTTCCGAATGCACTGTACATGCAACTTCTTCTATCAGAATACAAAGATTGCATTGACAAGACAGGTCGCATTGTAGACTGGCTTCATTCAGATCAGGGATATATTGTGTGCCAATTTCTCCTCAGTCTAGATGTTATCAGGCTACCGAAAGCGCATATTGTGGGCGACGTCATCAAGACTCTGCCCACAAGTCGCCAGATAACTTGTGCTTTGGGAACAAGAGACACCTTTAAAATGTTTGAGGAAATTACGTTCCAAGAATGTAAAGGCATGTGTCTGCAATCCTTATAGCTTTGCTTGCTAGCTAGCTACAGCTGGCTAGTTAGTTACAGTAGTTAGCTAGCTACAGCTGGCCAGTTAGCTACAGTAGTTAGCTAGCTACAAGTTGGTGTTGTGTTATTTTCATGTTTAGCCTATTCCACCATTTGCAGAATGCACATTGGGAATTTGAATATAGCATGGGAAAAGGGAATCCGGACTCAATGTGGACATGGTGGACACATTTACAGAAATCATTACAGACATCATTTGAGTCAAGAGTCAATTGGAGGTGTACCTGTGGATGTATTTCAAGGCCTACCTTCAAACTCAGTGCCTCTTTGCTTGACATACTGGGAAAATCAAAAGAAATCAGCCAGGACCTCAGATTTTTTTTTAGACCTCCACAAGTCTGGTTCGTCCTTGGGGGCAATTTCCAAACGCCTGAAGGTACCATGTTCATCTGTACAAACAATACTGCGAGAGGTCCCGGGTTCAGATCCCGGATGAGCCCCCACTTGTCACAGGCCGGCTCATAGCCTGTGGCAAACATGAGGGGACACGAACAACAGGTATGGGCCAATCAAAAAGGTTCTTTATTATAAACCAAACTATTAACTTTAAACAAAGAAAAAGGAATGAGGTGTGGAAGTATCATAATGTAAGGTGTATGTAAAGTGCAGGGATGCGTGAATCTCTGTGTGTGAATGACTGAGGGAAAACTATGCAAAACTACAAAGGAACAAACAAAACAGGATCATACCTGGAGGAGCAGAGAGAGAGACAAGAGTGATTAGTGAAGCAGTTTAAATACCCTGAGCCCAGGTGGCTCCGATCACTAACGACCCTCCTCTGCCTGCAGGAGGAACCGCCCCTGCACTGCAGAGAAGGGGCCGTGACAGTACGCAAGTATAAACATCATGGGACCACGCAGCCCTCATACTGCTCAGGAAGGAGACGCGTTCTGTCTCCTAAGAGATGAACGTACTTTGGTGTGAAAAGTGCAAATCAATCCCAGAACAACAGCAAGGGACCTTGTGAAGATGCTGGAGGAAACAGGTACAAAAGTATCTATATCCACAGTAAAACAAGTCCTATATCGACATAACCTGAAAGGCTGCTCAGCAAGGAAGAAGCCACTGCTCCAAAACCGCCATAAAAAGCCAGACTATGGTTTGCAACTGCACATAGGGACAAAGATTGTACTTTTTGGAGAAATGTCCTCTGGTCTGATGAAACAACAATAGAACTGTTTGGCCATAATGACCATCATTATGTTTGGAGGAAAAAATGGGGAGGCTTACAAGCCGAAGAACACAATCCCAACTGTGAAGCATGGGGGTGGCAGCATCATGTTGTGGGGGTGCTTTGCTGCAGGAGGGACTGGTACACTTCACAAAATACATGGCATCATAAGGTAGGAAAATGATGTGGATATATTGAAGCAACATCTCAAGACATCAGTCAGGTCAGCTTGGTCGCAAATGGGTCTTCCAAATGGACAATGACCCAAGCCTACATCCAAAGTTGTGTCAAAATGGCTCGAGGACAACAAAGTCAAGGTATTGGAGTGGCCATCACAAAGCCCTGACCTCGATCCTATAGAACATTCGTGGGCAGAATTGAAAAAGCATATGCGAGCAAGGAGGCCTATAAACCTGACTCAGTTACACCAGCTCTGTCAGGAGGAATGGGCCAAAATTCACCCAACTTATTGTGGGAAGCTTGTGGAAGGCTACCCGAAATGTTTGACCCAAGTTAAACAATTTAAAGGCAATGCTTACCAAATACTAATTGAGTGTATGTAAACTTCTGAAAGAAATCATTCTCTTTGCTATTATTCTGACAATTCACATTCTTAAAATAAAGTGGTGATCCTAACTGACCTAAATTTTACTAGGATTAAATGTCAGGAATTATGAAAAACTGAGTTTAAATGTATTTGGCTAAAGTGTATGTACATTTCCGACTTCAACTGTACATGTAGGTGTAAACGCATGTTGTGTTTGGAATTCCATGATCAGAACTCCACGATCAGAATAGAAAAACTGCATTACTGTCAAGTCATAGTCTAAGTAATCTAGAATCATCTTGCACTCCTCCAATGTTAACCTTAACTATGATATAAAATGTAAAACTGGCCTTAGATCAGTGTCTTGAGGTTAACTTTGTTCTACTCCCACCTGTGAGTATGAAGGCTTAATTATACACTTTAGTAATCCATATAAGACATTGGCTTGAAAATAACATGTTGATTCCACAGCAACACTGCACTGCATGATGAAAGGCAATATGAAAGGCTTTAAAGAGAGTAGCTGATTCAGTTCAGGGAAAGTACTTTTTTGCTTCTGGAGTTTCTTATTCCTCACAGTGAGTACATTTACATAATCAGTTTAATATGAAAGCATTACTGTGTATGTCAGTAGGCAGATTATGCAATAGTCATGTAAACACCTTACCCTGCTAGTCTTAGTCGGCGTAAGGTCAACATTGAAGTAATTATAACAGCGATTAACACATCTGGTTTTCTAAGCAATATTTGAAATTATGAGCACATATGAACACTGTCGTTGGCGTTCCAGCTGTGTATTTCGTATGCGTGTGCTAGCACCAGCCGAGCGAGCCTACCTCTTCAGCACTGCCATCTGCCCGGTACAGTTGAAACCCGGGATTAATCTGCGAAGAGAACACTTCTCCAGCGTGCCAGTGGTAATCGAATGTGAGCATTTGCCCACTGAAGTCAGTTACAACGCCAAACTGCAGTCAGGTCAAGACCCTGGTAAGGACTACAGGTACGCAGATGAGCTTCCCTGAGACAGTTTCTAACCATTTGTGCAGAAATTCTTTGGTTGTGCAACCCTATAGTTTTATCAGTTGCCCAGGTGGCTGGTCTCAGATGATCTTGCAGGTGAAGAAGCTGGATGTGGAGGTCCTGGGCTGGCGTGGCTACACGTGGTCTGTGGTTGTGAGGCCGGTTGGACCTACTGACAAATTCTCTAAAATGACGTTGAAGGCGGTTTATGGTAGAGAAATTAACATTAAATTCTCTGGCAACAGCTCTTGTGGACATTCCTGCAGTCAGCAAGACAATTGCATGCTCCCTCAAAAATGTGGACATCTGTAGCATTCTGTTGTGTGACAAAATTTGTTGACAAATGTTTGAGTGGCCAGCACAAGGTAATGCTCATGCTGCTTAATCCGCTTCTTGATATGCCACCCCTGTCAGGTGGATGGATTATCTTGGCAAAGGATGCTCACCAACAGGGACGTAAACACATTTGTGCACAAAATTTGAGAGAAATAAGCTTTTTGTGCGCATGGAACATTTCTGGGATCTTTTATTTCAGCTCATGAAACATGGGACCAGCACCTTAAATGTTGCATTGATATTTTTGTTCAGTATAGTTTACAAACTATACAAAGAATCAAATATTCTTCAAAAAAATCGCATGTGGTAGAACATTTATTTTGATTGGTGATTTTCTGCATTTATCAAAGTGCCATCAGGTAGCCTGATTTCAGATGTATCTATTATTAGGAATATCATTCTTCTTGCAAAGCATGTAAACATTTTAAACAAACTATTCTATTAATCTGACTATCCGCAATACTCACATTATTGTGTGCATGTAACTGTACTCAGAGAAGATGTTGTTTATAAGGGATAGACGTATACGAGACGTCTTTTATATGTAAAGCCTTTACAAGCAATATCTTCACTTGCTCCCTCACCTTTTTTTCCCACATATTATAGAGGCAACTGTATGCTTTCCTTTTCTGACTTTACAGAAAATTAACCACCTCTTTCTTTCTTTGCCCCAACCGCCATTTCTCTGTTCCCTCTCTCTCCCCATCCAACCAGATTCCAATCAAATCGTTTGTGTTTGCACAATTGTTGCTATACGACGTGAAACAAGGGCTATAATGGATTTGGATATAAAGAATTACTGTATTTTCCCCCTACAACATCATTACAACAACATTTTGTTGTTGTTTTCGCATTTCAGCGACAACACAGAGTTACACATGGGATAAACACACGTACAGTCAATAACACAATAGAAAAATATATGTACAGTGTGTGCAAATGTAGTAAGATTAGGGAGGTAAGGCAATAAATAGGCCACAGAGGCGAAATAATTACAATTTAGCATTAACACTGGAGTGATAGATGTGCAGATGATGGGGTGGGGTGCAAAAGAGCAAAAAATAAATAAATAACAATATGGGGATGAGGTAGTTGGGTGTGCTATTTATAGGTGGGCTGTGTACAGGTACAGTGAACGGTATGCTGCTCTGACAGCTGATGCTTAAAGTTAGAAAGGGAGATATAAGTTTCAGTCATTGGCAGCAGAGAACTGGAAATGGTGTGTGCACTTGTATAGGTAGGCTAGATCTGTAGGAATATCTCGAAATGATCATTCCAAGTAATTTAGTATTTTTAATAATGTTCTCAACTGGCCTACCTGATTAAATAAAAGTGAAATAAGAAAAAAAATATTTAAAAAATGTGTCTAGCTGAATCACCTCATCCTCTGCAAGTGGCTACACTCAGTAGTTAACAAACTCCATAGGGTAGATGATCTAATATGACTAATCATCAATCAATACAGACTGATCATTGGAGGATGGCGGGTGATCATTAACTGAAATGATGTCACTAATGTACTTATGGAGATCGATGAGGTGATTAAACATGGTGCACTCACAGAATAGGATAGGAGAATATTGGGAATTAGTAGATGTCATGTTTCCATGTGAACGAGCGCAGCATGGACTAGCATTCAAACTCAGAGGTAACAGCAGGGTTTAGGCTAATTTGTGCCATAGCTCAGCTCTATGCAGTATATCTTTAAAGCTCAGCCAAGGGCCAGGTGTCATAAGAAAGTTTCCAAGTGAGTTGCGGAGAGTGAGAAATGATTTGAGCACAACAAAAAACGTCCTTGCTAGTGGTGAACTTTCTATGGATTTCAATGGAATGATGGGACTGACCAGATGGAAAGGAATGATGGTCTATTGTATTGGACCAACTAACCAAGACATTATAGCCAGGACCTTTTTGCTCTCCCTTTTATTCAGTTTGTTCAAAAGAACTGCCCTTCACACAAGCACGATCAATGTGATGAGTTTGGTTTGTTCAAAGGAGCTTTAGGAATACCTTTCTGTAATAATGAGTTGGCGTAAGAACTTAGTGTGCAACAAACTACAAAGCGGGTCAAATGTGAGAAACAGAATAAATAAAGCGGACCAAAAGGACAGTCAATTATTTCTTTGTTCCAGTAAGAGTAGTAGCGTTGCCTCACATGACTGGCTAATTATCTCATATCTGCCACGTAAGTGGGCTCAGCTCACAAGGAACCCGAGCACAAGGGGGATGAGGATACAGGTCAAAGAAGAGACCCGAAAACTGCCTTTTCGGGTTCACAAAAGAACATACCTAACCTCACATGCCCCCAAAGAGGAACAACTTATTTTCTATCCCTTTCTCCTAATCTTAAATTGCACTGGCAAGTGCTGTGCCCCGCAGAGATAAGGTAAAGAGACACCAACCCGGCCAAACGTTTGAAGGCCAGGTAACAAATGGATCCTGTCACGACAGTGCCATGAATTAATTAGTTGGCCATTTTTCAGAATGCACCGAGTTCCAGTTCCCAGCCAGACTCATCCACTAGACTGAGGGAACATCAAGAGGAGACTTTTTAATGAAGTGTGAAAAACTATTTCCGACTTTTTGTCAAGAATCGTAATGTTCCCCCAATGGGCTACTTAACGTTGGCAAAAAAACAACAACAACTGCAGCTTTCTGTTCTAAAGACTTCAAAAGGTCCTGAAACTGGTGGCTCAATTCAAAGATACCAGGCAGACAGACAGACAGTCTGGCTTTAAGCAGTTGAGCGATGTATCCCGCAACTTCAAACAGCCACCAAAGATTTGAGAAAAACAGAGCTTCAGGGTGATTATCGAAAGTGAAAAATCCTATTATCATCCACTTCTGAAAACAGTCATAAAATTACGGCTGGCGTCAATTCAGCAGCGGTATTAGAATCTAAATTTAGACTATAAAAATCATTGGAAATCGGGATGCATTTTTTTGTGTGTGATGGCTGCACCTTTGATGTCAACCTGGAAGCCTTGTTGGCTAATGAGGTGTGGGAAGGGGATGCTGAAAGAAAACACCTCCACTTATCTCCTGCCTGTATGCAGTTTCAGTACAACAGGATAACCAAGTCAGCCATGCACGCACGCACGCACGCACACACACACACACACACACACACACAAACACACACACACACGTCTCTGTGGGGAATGAAAGCCTTTTCATCTTCAGTCTTCAGTAATCCACTGCTATTAGCAGTGCTGAGAGGAGGGAGGGAGTCGCGTAGCGGCCCTGGGATGACGGATATGTGCCAGCATGGCGGTGACTGGTGATCCTGAGAGGCAAGCTGAGGCGGCAAATAGAACAATCCCTCTCATCTCGACAAGCTCTGCACATGGGACACGGAGAGGGAATTAATCCCTAGGAAGCTCGCTAATTAACGAATGCAAAACGTATTTGAGCCTAACGAGACTTCCGTCATCATTGCCTTATCAACGCCTCCCTCGCTCGTTATGAGTCTGCAAGCTAAGCTAATCATAGTTTTGAGAAATACTCTACATGAGGGTGCTGAGAATCAGAGTATGGAAGAACGGATACTGAACGATAGCCTGTGTTTGGTTTGCTAAACTGCCGTTGGACATGCAGTTCTGGAAAGGAAATGAGGTACACTCAACAGTAGCAAATTAAAGAGGGATAAACCTGCGCAACTGTGCGAGACATAAAATGCTAATTAAAGAGCATGAAAACTCGAAGGAGTTGATGCCCGGTTTGTGGAATATATTCAGCCAATTATGCTTTTCAAAACACTAGCCTCCGACTGTACTGTCTGTTCAGCCAAGGCCAAAGCTATGGTCCACTGAAACAAGTTTATTGCGAAAAATGAAACCTTGAAAGTCTGCTACAGGAATAAAATAAACACATCCGTCAATAACTTCACCCGAGTAGAATGCTGAGTGGGAGAGTGTTGTTGGAGAGGAAATGGATTTCATGTTTCATGTTCAGTGGCGATTTTAGCATGTAAATCTTGGTGGGGCAAATACCCACACTATAACGGTGACAAACGGTGCCCACAAACTGTCAGGGCCTACAAAAAGCTGTCCCTACAGCAGAGTCCCAACAGTAGTCCCAACACCTTACCACTGCTACAACTGGCTATCAGTGGAGCCTTGTCTGGCAGCGAAACAGTTAATTCAGCCTCATTTACTTAGAAACACAGAGCTGATATGACTGACTTGCTTAAACAAATGTGGTTTCTACTGACAATTGAGATGCACAAACTATGGCATAAGAGGACGATTTTGATTAAGACATTAATAAGCGAGCTAGGATGGTGTCAATAACTATTTGTTCAGCGATTTTGAAATGTACAGAGGCAGAATTCAGAACACGGCCGTTCTTACATTGTTCTCCCTGTACACCAAGTCAGAACCGTAGAATAAATAAATGGGGCATATAAGCAGACAATGAAAGCTCTTACAATATTTGATGATGACATTTCGCCAAAAATATCTTTAGGCCACATGTGCATCACCAAGTCAGAACAGTAGGCTAAGTTATTAGGGTGAGGCACATGGGCTACTACACAACATACACTTAGTATGACTTGTTTCAGTATAGCTACAGTATACATATCTCCCTGGCATATTACATAATTTATGCAGCAGCATACAAGACATTTTCTGACTCACCTTGTTATGCTGTATTCACTTGAACAGGAAGGAGGCGCAGAGGTCCTTTGTTGGTAAATTTTGTCAACAAACTTTGTCATCAAAGTCTGGCATTCTCTGGATTTATGGTGCTTTCAAGACAACTGGGAACTCTGAAACAAACAGGTCAAATCATGATGACGGCAGTGATCTTCAGGTCGGAAAAAGAGGCCAGAGTTCCCGACATGGAATTCCCAGTTGGATGATCATTCACAACATATTTTTCCAGTCGGAGCTCGTTTTTTTTTGAGAGTTCCGAGTTGTCTTGAACTCACTGAAGTCTGAGATTTCCCAGTTCCAAGTTTCCAGTTGTTTTGAACGAGGCAGAAGTCATGGCCAATGTTGAATGTTTATCCTTTTAAGCTTGGTCCACACACCCACTCCACTGATTAGCAGTCTAATGATTGCTTTGCAATGCTTGCAATTAGGCACTGATTCCATCCAAACCCCTCGTTGTTGAATTTGCAATTTCAAAATTGTTGTGTAATGTCTATGTCCAATGGCCGATGAGCACCAGTACGCTAGCTAAGATTTTGAAAGTATGATGTTGACATGATCAGTACAATCAAAGCTACGGTGAGACATAACATGATTTGACATCATTTTATCTGTGGCCAATGACCTTGAGCCTACTTGGATGGGCACTTCTAATGTAACTATATGGCAGCACCAAAGGGGCATGAATTTTAGAGCTCTCCCTGTCGATTTTGCTGTGACGTAGTGTCCCCATGAGTAACAGAACTAGATTACCAACCCCTACGCTCCGTATTTTCCACTGGCTGCCCCACTACCACAGAAAGCACTGAGCTAGGCTGAAACACGTGCATTATGGAGCTGCCTTCCTCGAGAAAACAAAAAAGAGACCATGTTTGTATGCAGCTTTATTAACACAAATATGTTTTTTTTTTTTTTACATTGTTTTGAAACTGATATATGACATGTAATAATGACAAAATAACATGCAAAACATGCAAAAACATTTTTTTTACTAAACAGGTGAGGGTCAAAAGAGGTGGAGCATCTCTCTAAATTCTCTTTCCCATCCTTGTCTCACTCACTCAATTGCGTTCTGACCGCTTCCTCTACACACGTGTGCTGCTGAGTGCGCACAGAAGCTCCCGTAAGCCTACAGAAATAAATGCCTATAAAAATGTATCTAACTGATGGGATACACAAGCTACATTCCTTGCCAAATGATGACAGTTTCATCACACTTTCAAAAATGACTGGTTGATTGAAGTAGGGAAATATGTGCTCCAACAATGAGCTGCAGTTTTGTAATAATTGCATCCCGTCTATTTTCCGCTTAGGCTACTTTTGTGAACTACTAGAGCCATTTAAAAGTATTTGTATTTTTTTTAATTTCACCTTTATTTAACCAGGTAGGCTAGTTGAGAACAAGTTCTCATTTACCACTGCGACCTGGCCAAGATAAAGCAACGCAGTGCGACACAAACAACAACACAGAGTTAAACAAGCGTACAGTCAATAACACAATAGAAAAAAATAATGTTTATATACAGAGTGTGCAAATGGCATGAGGAGATAAGGCAATAAATAGGCCATAGTAGTGAAGTAATTACAATTTTGCAAATTAATTGTTTAACCTAGGCCATATACCTTCTAATAGACAGATTCCACACTGAAAATATGCAAAAACATGAATTAGATAAAGAGTGTCTTTTCATCCGAATCATTAAGCTTAGGCCTACTCATCAAACAGATGTTGGGGCTGTAATTCATCCCCATACAGTGTTCAATGTGGAAATATTCATACATTTGGAAAATTCCAAAGAACAGGCAGAATAAACTAAATTGAACATCGACTGATTATGTTTTTTCAATGCCGATACTGATACCGATCATTGGCGGACCAAAAAAAGCAGATACCAATGAATCGGTCGATTTCTATATATACAGTTAAAGTCAGAAGTTTACAAACACTTAGGTTGGAGTCATTAAAACTCGTTTTTCAACCACTCCACAAATTTCTTGTTAACAAACTATAGTTTTGGCAAGTCGGTTAGGATATCTACTTTGTGCATGACACAAGTCATTTTCCCAACAATTGTTTACAGACAGATTATTTCACTGTATCACAATTCCATTGGGTTAGAAGTTTACATACACTAAGTTGAATGTGCATTTAAACAGCATGGAAAATTCCAGAATATTATGTTATGACTTTAGAAGCTTCTGATATGCTAATTGACATAATTTGAGTCAATTGGAGGTGTACCTGTGGATGTATTTCAAGGCCTACTTTCAAACTCAGTGCCTCTTTGCTTGACATCATGGGAAAATCAAAAGAAATCAGCCAAGACCTCAGAAAAAAATTATAGACCTCCACAAGTCAGGTGGGAGCAATTTACTCCTTGGGAGCAATTTACAAACGCCTGAAGGTACCATGTTCATCTGTACAAACGATAGTACGCAAGTATAAATACCATAGGACCACGCAGCCGTCATACCACTCAGGAAGGAGACGTGTTCTGTCTCCTAGAGATGAACGTACTTTGGTGCAAATCAAGAGGAGACAGGTACAAAAGTATTGACATCCACAGTAAAATGACTTGTATATCGACATAACCTGAAAGGCCGCTCAGCAAGGAAGAAGCCACTGCTCCAATATCGCCATCAAAAATCCAGACTACAGTTTGCAACTGCACATGGGGACACAGATGGTACTTTTTGGAGAAATATCCTCTGGTCTGATGAAACAAAAATAGAACTGTCTGGTCATAATGACCATCGTTATGTTTGGAGGAAAAAGGTGGGGGCTTGCAAGCCGACGTTCACCATCCCAACCGTGAAGCACGAAGGTGGCAGCATCATGTTGTTGGGGTGCTTTGCTGCGGGAGAGACTGGTGCACTTCACAAAATAGATGGAATCATGAGGTAGGAAAATTATGTGGATATATTGAAGTAACATCTCAAGACATCAGTCAAGAAGTTAAAGCTTGGTCGCAAATGGGTCTTCCAAATGGACAATCACCCCAAGCATACTTCCAAAGTTGTGTCAAAATGGCTTAATGACTATAAGTCAAGGTATTCGAGTGGCCATCACAAAGCCCTGACCTCAATCCTATAGAACATTTGTGGGCAGAACTGAAAAAGCGTGTGCAAGGATGCCTACAAACCTGACTCAGTTACAACAACTCCGTCAGGAGAAATGGGCCAAAATTCACTCAACTTATTGTGGGAAGCTTGTGGAAGGCTGCACGAAACATTGGACCCAAGTCAAACTATTTAAAGGCAATGCTACCGAATACTAATTGAGTGTATGTGGACTTCTGACCCACTGGGAATGTGATAAAATAAATAAAAGCTGAAATAAATAATTCTCTCTACTATTATTCTGGTATTTCACATTCTTAAAATAAAGTGGTGATCCTAACTGACCTAAGACAGGGAATTTTTACTTGGATTAAACGTCAGCAATTGTGAAAAACTGAGTTTAAATGTATTTGGCTAAGGTGTATGTAAACTTCTGACTTCAACTGTATATTCGTAATATTGACAATTACAACAATACTGAATGAAGACTTTTATTTTAACTTAATATAATACATAAATACAATCAATTTAGTCTCAAATAAATAATGAAACATGTTCAATTTGGTTTAAATAATGCAAAAACACAGTGGCGGAGAAGAAAGTAAAAGTGCAATATGTGCCATGTAAAAAAGCTAACGTTTAAAGTTCCTTGCTCAGAACATTAGAACATATGAAAGCTGGTGGTTCCTTTTAACATGAGTCTTCAATATTCCTAGCTAAGAAGTTTTAGGTTGTTGTCACGGCTTCCGCCGAAGTCGGCCCTTCTCCTTGTTCGGGTGGTGTTCGGTGGTCGACGTCACCGGCTTTCTAGTCACCACCGATCCATGTTTCAGTTTCGTTTTGTTTTGTCTGTATTACACACACCTGGTTTCAATTCCCATATCATGTTCCTTATTTAAACCTCTGGTTCACATTTCTGTTCTGTCCGTGATTGTTGGTGTCTTTAGTGGTTGTTGATTGTGCATGTATGTTCCTATTTGGAATTTTTTATTGACTTTTTGAGTAAACTCAGTTGTGTCCGACTCCGCTACATCTCTGCACCCAATCGCTGACAGTTGTAGTTATTTTAGGAATTATAGGACTATTTCTCTCTATACCATTTGTATTTAATATACCTTTGACTATTGGATGTTCTTATAGGCACTTTAGTATTGCCAGCCTAATCTCGGGAGTTGACAGGCTTGAAGTCATAAACAGCGCTGTGCTTCAAGCATTGAGAAGAGCTGCTGGCAAACGCAGGAAAGTGCTGTTTGAATGAATGCTTACGAGCCTGCTGCTGCCTACCACCGCTCAGTCAGACTGCTCTATCAAATATCAAATCATAGACTTAATTATAATATAATAAACATACAGAAATATGAGCCTTGGGTCATTAATTAATATGGTAAAATCCGGAAACTATAATTTCGAAAACAAAATGTTTATTCTTTCAGTGAAATACGGAACCGTTCCGTATTTTATCGAATGGGTGGCAACCCTAAGTCGAAATATTGCTGTTACATTGCACAACCTTCAATGTTATGTCATAATTATGTTAAAGTCCGGCAAATTAATTACTGTCTTTTTTTTTTAGGAAGAAATGGTCTTCACACTGTTCACAACGAGCCAGGCGGCCCAAACTGCTGCATATACCCTGACTCTGCTGGCACTTAACGCAATAGAAGCGACACAAAACCACTCTTTGAGAATAACTGTTCCAGACGCAAGATGCGCATCACTTCGCATTGGCAACTTTTTTCCTTAAGAAACATATTATTCTGTTATATTACATCATGTTTTTCATATATAAAAATATAAAATAGGTGTGTCTTGACTGTGATAAGGGCTCAGGAAACAAGAGTGTCTTGTCTGCCAAATTAACAAAACAAGGCTATGCCATTGCACCGCCATAGGCTTCTACAAGCAAGCGCCACTGTTGAGGTTACTATATACTAGGGGGTGTCAGAGGAAGGCCCCAAAAAATTGTCAAAGACTCCAGTCACCCAAGTCATAGACTTTTCTCTCTGCTACCACACGGCAAGCGGTACCGGAGTGCCAAATGTAGGACCAAAAGGCTCATTAACAGCTTCTACCCCCAAACCATAAGACTGTTGAACAATTAATCTAGTCGGACTCGTTACATTGACCCCCTTGTTTTTACACTGCTGTTACTCGCTGTTTTTGATCTATGCATAGTCACTTTACAAATTACCTCAACTAACCTGTACCCCCACACATTGACTCGGTACCGGTACCAGTTGATATTACGGTGTAAATAAATTAATCTTAAATGGCACTTGATTTTTTATTGACTGAATAGTATACTGTATATGGGGCAATTTAGCAATTCAGCATATTTTTTCCAGTGCCGGCCTTTTCATTTGAGTACCTGAGTACTCAAATAATAAATAATGCGAGTACTCGAAAAGTCAAAAAATGTCAAATACCCATCGCTACATCAGACATCATTACCAATGTAAATACATTAATTTCAGAGTAAAAAATGTCTAATAACATTCACAGTGAGCAGTCAAAATGTTTTTGTTTGTTGTAGGTGGTCTTTATTACAGGCCGAATGGCATCCTACGGAATCCATAAGACCCTGAACGTGCCACCTGCAGATAAATCAATGGGAAGGCGCAAGGCAGGGATCGATAGTGCTTCTGCTTTCTCTCTGGTGGATGGAGGCTGTCAGCCCACAGAACATCAGGACATCTGACGGCAGGAATGGGGATCCCGGGGAATGATGAGAGAACGATGAAACGTAAACACGGGAGAGATCGAACCCCCTGCTAATATCCATGATGGATTCTGTGAGTGTCACGGTGGGGCGCTGTGGTGTGTGTTTGTGTGCACGAGATTATGTGTATGTGTGTGCGTGCATATGTGTACAGTGCACTGCGGTATGTCAACGTGCATATAATTGATATCCGGGGGGGAGCAACACTTCCTGCATTTAAAGTTAACAAAGGGAGGTTGAAGGTCGCGGAGGATGAGTCTAGCTGTCATTTCTACTGGATGAGATCAGGCAGGGGATGACATTTACAGCACCATCCATATCCAATCCAATGTCTGACTGTCTGTTCATCCGGAAAAACACTTCAAATGGTTGAGGCACGATCGTGGTTTTTGACCAAGATGTGATTCTTTTGATTTACATACTGTAGCAGCTTCTGACAAACCTTGAATGCTTTCTGTCCCGACTGCATAGTGACCTTCTGGAGGTATCAGAGGCTCATGAAATATGAAATTGCTGCGTAAACACGGAGAGAGAGTGAGGAGAGTCATGTATTATTGAATTACACAGAGGAGATATATCAGGAACATGTCTACAGCCGGTCACGAACCAACACTGTAAAGGTGTCAGTCTTGACATAGTGGAAATGGAATTTACACATGGCCACACATTCAATCTCAGACGTACTTCCCCATATGGGTCTCGGTAGAAGCGCACCCAAATCACAGGCTAACTAAAGCCAAATGATTTAGCCGACATATCCAGTCAAAGATCCACGAAGATGGGGAAACATTCTAGCGCTTCCCTCAGCTTTTGTGGCATATGTACAGTACTTTGTCACCGTGGTTACGATTCCTTCCTAGTTCCAGAGCGCTGTGGGAGCTGTTTTTGACGGCAATGTCAGCTCCCACGCCGCACCTGCTCCGCCCTGCTCCCCCATGCGCTTGGTAATTATTTAGTAGGAAAGCAGCGTTTCACCTTTTCGCCAAAGCGATCAACACTGCAAAGCAGAGCCACTCCGCAACCAACTGTGATTAAATCAATAGAGAGGTAGAGGTAAATTAAATCCTGCTCCTATGTGTGCACTGCAGAGCTGAGCTGAAATGAAAACAGTGTTTGGGTTGGTAAAGTATATACGCAGTGCACGCACGCACGCACGCACGCACACACACACACACACACACACACACACACACACACACACACACACACACACACACACACACACACCTCCTCTGTTCTACCTTCTTTCAGAGGTCAGTTCAGAGAGAAAACTAGTGAGCGAAGGAAGACCATGACGAAGCCCAATCACTATCAAGTGTAACACTATTCTAGGTTCTCTGAATCGTTTTTTACGTCTAAGTCCGTAAATGTTGACAAAGGGCTCTCTTATCTGATTTTTTTTGGTCGACATTGTAGTAGATCCGTTGGACCTTGTTCCTGGATGTGATTTGCCAGTTCAATAGCTCATATCAAGTGCTCTTGGGAAGGTTGAGGGATGAAGGTTTCTCTATTGAGACTGAACGAGAGACAATAGAAATGAACCTTTATAGTGATTAAGCTCTCCCTTTCAAAAACGTCTCATTCAGAGGACCGTAAGCTGCACTATATGACATGTTAAACTCTCAAATCAATAAAAAAAACAACAACAACAACATCCAGTTTAACTGCAAACACAACACATCTGAAATCTGACTACAACCCTCATTTCTACCATTTCATCACAGGTCTCTTCCCTTCTACCGAATGGGCAGTCACCTCAAAGACACACCAAACCGTAACATACATAATGATCACATGTACTCCGTCTTGGACTGTAGCTTATTCTGTAATAGTCTCCTGAACAAAACAAATACGTTGTCTAACTTATACCATACTATCCACATTGTCCTCTCATGCCTTCCTTCCAAATGGGCTGACACTGCAGCTGTGGTATGGTGTGTTGTTGTGTTAAAAGTAGAGAGGAAGGAATTTCCCTCTGTTCCTAACCGCCACCCACCCACCCTCTCTGCTCTGTCCCCTCTGTAGGATTTTAATGAAGCACAGAGTGAGTGGGAGGGGTGCTAACCTAACAACCATCATAAGTTCCAGTCTCTCTCTCTCTCTCTCTCTCTCTCTCTCTCTCTCTCTCTCTCTCTCTCTCTCTCTCTCTCTCTCTCTCTCTCTCTCTCTCTCTCTCTCTCTCTCTCTCTCTCTCTCTCTCTCTCTCTCTCTCTCTCTCTCTCTCTCTCTCTCTCTCTCTCTCTCTCTCTCTCTCTCTCTCAGTGCTATTAGCCTTATAGGATCTCTCACACATATGGATAGAGTGAGTCATTAGCCACTAGCAGCAAGTTCACTGACATAGTTTAATTGCAAGCAGTGTCTGCAGCTCCCACGCTAGTCTGTAGTCTGTGTATGTGTGTGTGCGCGTTTGTGAGTGTGTGTGTGTGTGTGTGTGTGTGTGTGTGTGTGTGTGTGTGTGTGTGTGTGCGTGTGTGTGTGCGTGTGTGTCTGCATCTATGTGTGTATCAGTCAATGCACTTGAGGATATGTCCGTGTGCGTTTACAAGCCAGTAAATGAGAACGAGGGAGAAGCGTGGTTTAAAGGCCCAGAAGGTTGGGCTCAAAGCTTACGGAGGGGAACGATGAAAGCATCAGGTCTTCAGAGAGAGGAAGGCGGGGGGTTTGAGCTATCTTCACTCATCAGATCCCTTATCCGTTTTGGCATGCCGTCCTGTGCTATGAGTAAATGGGAAGAGATCCCCGAGCCGACGGAGGATGACTTTAAACAGTATGAGGGGGAGGGTTGTGTGTGGCTAGCTCACTGTAGGTTGATTAAAGCTGAGGAAATGAAAATGAAAAGCAGCGAGGGATGGACACACTGGAATCCAGGCCAATATGGTACAGTGGATCCAATGCTAGATATACACTGTGGGTGGAACCACTAGGGCCGACCCTCACAGGTCAAGGTCAGTAGAGCAAAAGCCTGGACATGGCAGAAAGTGCCTCTAGTGGGTCAAAGGTCCCTGGTAGGAGAAACAGCAGTCTCAGCAGCATATGAAGGAAAAAAAAGGAAAAATGGACGAGGTTCGGGTTGAGAAAGCCAGGCTTCACAAGAGTAAATCAAAATGCTCCGTTGCATTTCCTCACTACAGTGCAGTGCCTGGAGGACTGTGGGGGGCCAGGGTGGGTGACAGGTTATGCCCTGGCCATGCCAGGGTGGGGGACAGGTTACGTCCTGGCCATAACCACTGATAGCATCTCTATTTACTAATTTTATCAGCAAATTAGTGACAATTTGCAGACATGTTTTATACCAGGTTTCCCCCACATCCTTCTCTCCACACAGGTTGCGAATACCCTTTATGGATAACTAGGATACGAGAGTCCATTATGCAACAAGAAACATGGCTTACAAATATAATGGTGTTGGCAAAATTGCACGTAGCATGTAGCATGCCAAAATCAACTCAGTCCTTTTAAACCAAAGTGAAAAGAGTTTCACTTCTGTGAACTCTTGTGGCGTGTTGACTTTCAATAGCAACGTAGAAAGGGGAAAAGAACACTGTGAACGCTGTGAGGAATGCTGTGTGGTGTGAGTTTCACAACGACCCTCCAACCAGGACTTTCAAGTTCCATCTCAAGCTCCATTCCCCAGCTTTGTTTTGCTACTTCCCCCTGGTACCAACCACAGCCAGCCTCTTCTTTGATTGTGCAATATGAGGAGGCGAGCGTTTTACCCAGCAGATAACATCATTTTTTGTAGCAGTACCCTTTATCCACGCGCCACACTCCACAATCTATCCAGTCCTCCTTCATACCAGAACAAAGCTCCAGGGACTGAGGCGAGGCGGCCGAATGTTTGTTTTCTCCCTCTCCAGGTTTCCCTTGAAGTGTTGTTTTATTTCCCCCATTCAGTCCATTTTACCCACAGCCCCCTACCACAAGGGGTGGCAGATAGCCGAATGGTTAGAGCATTAGGCCCACCAATCAATGCCAGGCTCAGCAATGGCTAAGATGGGGACAGACTTTGAAATGAGTACAGGAGGAGAGAGAGAAACGAAGGATCGAGAAGAAAAAAAAGAGTGCTGGCTCCTGGTGAGCCGGGCGGATTTGTGGCGATTACACACTAGGCGTTAAATAAATCAGCCGAGCGCCTAAACGGCTCACTTTGAAACTGTGCCCATGGGATGGAGAGCTGAGCCCGACCACAGAGACCTCAGAGACAGAAAATGAAAGATGAGGGGAGTGAGAGAAAGCGAGAAAGAAAGGGTGCATGAATTGGACAAAGAAGCAGAAAAATATACAGAGAAGATTGAACAGAAATAATAAACTAGAGGGGAAAAGAAAGAGGGATGGAATTGGAGCGATGAGAATAGAGAGGAAAGAGTGACAGAAAGAGAGTGAGGGTGACTGAGGAAGACAGAAATAGTGGAGGGAGGCAGAGGGCTAGAGCCTATGTTTACAGGCAACATTTATCCAATTTTCTATATCGGATGGATATAGAATTTACTTTCCCTCTGTTTGAAGGGAGCAGAGAAAATCCCCCAAATTCCCTTTAGAGCTTGTCTGGAAAATAATATAACATTCAACAGGAGAAAACATTTGGAGATACTAGCCTGCCTTGCCAGTAGAAAATAGATTTCAAAGATCAGACAGAGAGAGAGAGAGAGAGCGAGAGCGAGAGGGAGAGAGGCCTCCAAAAATGTGTCTCAGCTGCTGAACTGCACAACAGAATTCATCAAGCAACTTGTTATTGCCTAAACTCATAGTTCTTCCAATAAAAGATGTTGGTTTGTTTTCTAAATGAACCCGCTTGGTTTGCTAACAGTGACTATTTAGCCCCTCATCTGCTGGTGTGTGATGCCAGGAGGGCATTATGCTGTCACTACACTGGGTGAAAACCCAGCCAGCTTCTCAGCTTTGCATACTGAAGCACTGCAGGATGTCGTAGCAATGCAGCCAATTCCAACTCTGCCGCCGACAGACTGAGCAAAAGACAAGGCAACAGAGAGAGTGCGAAAGTGGAAGCGGTTCAAAGACGGTGAGGACCGAGGGCAAGCGAGGCGAGATAGAGAGAGGAGAACCGGACAGACGAGGGATAGGGGGAACGTAACGAGTAGAAAAATAAATAGTCGGAAAAGAAGGAGGGATATGGCGCAACAGAGGAAAGGAAAAGTACGCAGAAAGACCATTAGGCAGGAAAGGAAAATGGTAGAGAAAAGCAAAGAGAGATAAGGAAGACGGAGTGAAGAGCCGGAGTGGAGGAGATCGTGAAGAGGTTGGAAAGTGAAGGAGGTGGGGGAAGACAGTGACGGTAATTGGAGAAGACATGGGCCTTCAATATTCTGAGCGAGGCATCAATTGAAAGGATTCGACTGGCTCACTGGAGGGGCCTGGCTCGGTACACATCCTCTCACTGGAGACACACGGGTTATAGACTACTGGGGCTTGCCTGAACACACACACCATACACACACACACATGCGTGAATGCAAACACACATGTACACACACACATGCACACGCTACTTTTCTTTCACAGCGACAAAGCAGGGATTGAAATTGTGCTTATTTAACTGCAATTCTCCCCACTGACATTGCATGCTACATTTTTGCAAAAAGCATTATTGGTAAAAAAAAATCTGAACAAAACATGTTTTCCTCCTTTGGCAACCACCTAATTTCTGTCTTTCAACAAGTCTAAGTCCTTTCATCATCTCCATCTCTCCACCCTTTGTCTCCAGCCTCCCGCTCTCTGTCTGTCTAGATCTGTCTCTATCTCTGCCTGTCTTCCTCTCTCCTACTCCTCTACTCCTCTCCCTGCAACCCTCCTTTCTTCTTAGATCGTGTGGGAGCTGTTCCTTGACCAGAGAGAAACTGTCTCTGTCAGATAGAGATAAAAGTGTGTGTGTGTGTGTGTGTGTCTGTATGTGTGCATCTATATGTGTGTGCGTGTGTGTGCGTGTGCGTGTGTGTGTGTGTGTGTGTGTGGAGTGCGTGTGAGACAGCCTCAGGGGATGTCATTGTGGCCTGCAATATGTCACCCTTCCCCTCAAAAAACCCTGATAAAACACAGCACCGGATAATCTGAGGTCATGTCTCTTAACCACTATCGACACTGCTCTGTTCTCACGCTTGCGCACACATACATATATATATATATATAAAAATATATATATATATATATATATGTATATATACACACACACACACACACACACACACACACACAATACTGACAAATACACACAAAAACATACAGCCATTGGACCAGAATACTGTATATACACAATATGTTTTTTTAAAAATCAAAATGCCTTTTTTGGCAGAACATTTTTGCCTTCTGGAACATGTGAACTTTCATGTGCCTTAATAACAAACGTGTATGCCATCTGTAAGTACAAATACAATTGTTCAATTAGGAACCTGGTTGGTTTAGCCACAGAAAAAGACAGGAACCTTCTCGCTAGCCATGATTGCCTGAGATAATGGATAGGACATGCCGAGAGATGAGTTTGGGTTGGTCTGCCATGTAGCAGGCTTCTGTCTATAACATGAGCTGCTCAGTATGTGTAGATAATCCTTTCTACTGTGTTTTTTTGAAAGATGTCATGAAGAACTGCAAAAAGAGCTACCCTGAAATTAACAGGCACTATGGACGAAGATCAGTGGGAAAATGTTGTAATGGAATTACCTTCTGGAGGACGATCGTGCCACGTCGACTCTCTCTGACTCTGAAAATGAATCAGACGACGAGGAAATACCTGATTTAGGTAAAAACATTTTCATTGAAGCAGACATTGTAGAGCCTTCTGATGACAGTGATGGGGAAGAAACTGCAGTCAACAGTGTTGTTGTCATGGAAGATGTTGGAATGCCCAGTGGAAGCAGAGGATGATAGCTCAGGAGATGGAGAAAATCCTGGCATTTCTTTACACATATGCGGAGGGGAGTCGAAAAGAGAACACAGAAAACACCTGTCTCCGGGTTACATCTTCAAACTAGTCTAGTAGGCTACATTTTCAGATATTTTACGTTTCTAATTTTGTCAGAAAGTCATTTTCATTGAAAGTTAAAGCATACTATTAGCTATCTAACATTATGTGTATGATCTGTGTAGTAATATTATTTGTATCTCAGAAATGTATTTGCATAGCTAGTTATAGCCTAATGTTAGCTAGCTAGCTAACATTGAACCTGGTTAGTTAGCTTTAGCTGCCTGCAGATTCATGCATGTTGGCTAGCTATCACAATCAGTTTGTATTTCTAGTAGTATGAGTTGGGATTATTTCCACGGTCAAAACAACTGGGAACTCTGAACTGGGAACTTGGAAATCTCCGACTTCCGACTTCAGGGCGTTCAAGATAACAGGGAACTCAGAAAAAAGCATACTCCGACAGGGAAAAATAATTTTGAACGGTCATCCAACTTGGAATTCCAACTCGGTGACTCGGGCCTCTTTCTAGAGCCCCAATTTTATGATCTGAAGATCACTGACGTGATGATTTGACCTCGCATTTTTCCAAGTTTCCAGTTGTCTTGAAAGCACCATTAGGCACATTGTTTAGCTAGCTAGCTACATGTCTAAACAAAAGACTCCACTTCGTCAGATGTTTACATGCCCTATCAAGTTAGACAAGTGTATCTGGTGGTGATTACGGTCATCTATTGTACAGTATTTCATGAACATGTGTACATGTCTAAACAATAGTGACCCGTCCACTTAGATAGCTGTGGCTGGGGGTTGGTTATAGCATTTCCTTCACATGTCCATCAATTTAGACAAGTGTGTCTGGGTAGGAGTCATCTAATAACTATAAAATATTTATAGAATATTTATCTGGACACTTTCTATTTTTTGATATTGCTACTATGCAAATACGCAAGTCACCATTTCACTGTACAGTTTACACCTTACGTATACTGTTCATGTGACAAATAAACTTAGATTTGATTTGATATAGTGTTTGTTAACCAGAGACAATAATGTGAATAACAACATGACCTGCGGCAAAGTCAGATTAGGACAGTGTTTCCCAACCCTGATCCTCGAGTATCCCCAATAGTACACATTTGTATTGTAACCCTGGACAAGCACACATGATTCAACTTGTCAACTAATCATCAAGCCCTCAATGAGTTGAATGAGGTGTGTTTCTCCATGGCTACAATGAAAATGTGTACTGTTGGGGGTACTTGGGGAAACACTGGATTAGGATATAGGTCAAGGACTAGATAAAGTGTATTTTTGCTACTACTTTCACCACTTTTAGTCTTGAAATGTTTGGATGTTTACTACACTACCTAACTCACTCTGTTTAGCACATGGCCTTAAATCTGAATCCTTAAAGAGATGGGTGAGGCTAAGGCTTAAGAGGGTGTGAATGATACTGAATGGGTGTAGACCAGTGGCGGTCGGTCCGGTCCAAGGTGAGGGAGGATGATCATTTTCTTTTATGAGCATGGCCTTATTTCTATTACAGCATATTGTATGGCTGTCATTCATATTTCATTCAACCAGCTCAATGTAACATCGATAGGTTTACTTGAATTTTCCCTGTACCCATCACGAGGTTGCTACAACATAGCCTATGAATGAAAATGTTATCTGGAACAGGACAGGAACAGCGTCAGAACCGGGTAAAACAACGACATAGGACAATCAATGCTGAAGCGGGGAACAGAGCTGGGGAACAGACAGATATAGGGGAGGTAATAACACAGGTGAGTCCAGGTGAGTCCAATGAATCGCTGATGCGCATGACGAGTGAAGCAGGTGTACATAACGATGGTGGCAGGAGTTAATAGTGCAGGAAAGCCCGGCTCCCTCGAGCGCCAGGGAGGGAGATTGGGAGCAGGCGTGACACGCCTTGCACACTCTTGCATTCAACTAGCCGATCTAGGGAGTAATCATCAGTCCAACAGTTGCAAATTAGAATTTCTACTGGACAAATTCAGGTATTTTCGTTCCGCTTGCTTCCGTTTAAGAAACGTTTTTGAACACAATCGGCGGAATAAATATACCCCTGATCACACGCAAACACAATTCACTTTCATAGCAGCCACATGAAAACAGCAACTATCTACGCACTCTCCTCCTCTCACCTTTTTCCTTCGCTTGTGGACTTCAGTGCACAACACATCAGCTATCTGTGACTAGACAAAAAAAAACTTTCCAAGCCAAACCCTCATAACATGACCGCTATAACCGCTGCACACAGCCTACATCGTTATCACTTCATAGTCAACATAGCTACAAGAACTAACGTGTTAGTAAACCCTCTACAATCATGCAGTACAGTGTACAGTCAGAAAACAGTTTAGCAGTTACACCGGCAGGCCCCGGTGGCAAGAAATTAATAAAACCAAAAGCTTACCTTGACTTGGAAGAGTTCCAGTGTTGGATAGCCATAGCCAGCTAGCTAACATAGCATCCCTCTCTGTTTGAGCCGAGTGTGTGAGTAGGTTAAACTAGCTTGTTGCATTCAGTAGCTAAGTGAAAGTGAGAGTATGAAGAAATACAAACAAATATAGGTAGCTCTCTCTCTCGCTTCTTCTTCATTTTGGAAGAAATGAATTTGTTCAAAACTGTTCAACTATTGTCTTTCTCTCTCTTTGAGTCAACTACTCATCACATTTTATGCACTGCAGTGCTAGCTAGCTGTAAGTTATGCTTGCAGTACTAAATTCATTCTCTGATATTTTGATTGGTTGGACAACATGTCAGTTCATGCTACAAGAGCTCTGAAAGGTTGGAGAACTTCCTCTGAAAGTTGTCATAATTACTGTGTAAGTCTATGGAAAGGGGTGAAAACCATGAGCCTCCTAGGTTTTGATGTCAATGTACCCAGAGGAGGGTGGAAGCTAGCTGTCCTCCGGCTAAACTATGGTGCTAACCTACAGACTGCTGTTGAGGCTACTGTAGACCTTCATTGCAAAACAGTGTTTTAATCAATTATTTGGTGACTTTAATATATTTAGTATAGTTTTATCTAAAAAGGCTAACTTTTTAAATGTTTCACTATTTGTATTTTTATGAAATTCACTGAGGAAGATGGTCCTCCCCTTTCTCCTCTGTAGAGCCTCCACTGGTGTAGGCAAAGAAGAGCTCTCCAGTAGGTGTACCAGAACATTCAAGGGCCATTTTCTCAAAAATTGGGTTACAAGTTTATCAACTTCAAAGCAGAATGACTTTCCCATTGTTCCTCAACTGCAGTGTATGATATACCATTTTCTAGCTTTGAGTCTCTACTTTTATCCACTGTAAAAAAAAAAATGTTTTTGTAAATGTTGCTACATAGAACCGAATCGAGCTGGTCGGTCACATATGGCCAAAGCCAGTTGGCCTAGTGTAAGGATCAGTACAGATAAAGAGAGACAAGTGGACCTCTGAGAGAAACATGTTAAAAGTGAGGAAGACTGAGAAAACGACAGAGGGAAAAGATGGACAGGAAGACAAAGTTAAGAGACAGGGAGAGTGCATCAGTGGGGGAACGGGGTCAGAGATGGTACCACAAAGAAGAAGGAGAGAGAGAAAGTGAGAGAGTGCGAGAGAGAGAGAGAGAGAGAGAGAGAGACACACACAAAGAGAGACAAGAAGCTTGTAGGCCAAAACCTGAGCCCTCCTACACCCTCTTGTCCTCCAGTCATCCTGATTTTGTGCAGAGGAGCCAGCTGTATGCTGTATGGCTCAACAGGCCTACACACACACACGTACACGTGCACACGCACACACACACACACACACACACACACACACACACACACACACACACACACACACACACACACACACACACACACACACACACACACACACACACACACACACACATATGGAGAACAGAAGTGGGTGTGGTGGACTACAAGACCAGAGTATGCAAAGGCCATTTGAATAAGACCTTAACCTGAAAACAACAGGCACTGGCCATTGTGGAGATGTAGCCGGTCTGGTCTGGTCTGTCGCGGGGAGACCTGGCAGAGACCTGACAGCCTGCAGACACCCGGCTCCACTCTCCCTCCCACCCTCCGACCCTAGGGGTTGGCACGGTAACCGCGAGGCAACGTGGGCAGATCTGACAGACTGGGCTCTCCTCACCCCCTCAGCCTCATGGGAGAAATAATCCGCACACTGAGTGAACTCTTCCTCCACACACAGACGGAGAAAAACAGGGGACGGTTAAGCCCTGTGAAATTTAACAGATCAAACTGCCCAGAGCTGAGGAGGAAGAAACCAAGCGGGGGTGCAACAAGCGGGGGAGACGTAACCATTGACATAGCATGTGAAGAAATGGATATGTTCGTTCAAGGCTAAAGTGGATTGCTCGCGAGCCATTTCAGACGACTCAGTCAGTTCTAATTTTCTCATGTTCCAATCGATGCTTGTTGACGAGAGCACCTCATTGTTCTGTTCCTTGAGCTACACTCATTATACCTCAATGTGCCAATTCAAATTGGTTGCCATCGCATATAATTCAAATAAATGAAGGCTTACATCAAAACAATCATTACGTAAACACAAAGGAGGAAAGGTGGAGGTGGAAGTCAAGGGATAAATTGAAAAGCATTCTTTATAAACGGGCAGCGGATTGGCTAAGTAAATTGTGTCGTAAACACAGAGGCTGAAATAATCAACCACTTCTCTCCTTTAAAGATGAATTGAAGATTACTCTTGTTAAGGTCCCATTTGATGGTGTGTGAGTCCTAATGTGGGCAAAGCAGCATTTTCACTACTGCATGTGTTTCTTTATAAACCATTTTGTGTTGTTTTGACTAGTGCGTGTAGTAGCAGTGTTTTGACTGCTGTAAGAGGTCAAGTTGAGTGTCAAGAGTGTCATGTCTTCAGAATGATGTGTGAAGTCTTTGCACTAGAACTACCTTGTGGTATTCAGAATTAAGGGTACAGTTAACTCTTAAGACGACTACGTAGTGCACTCTTTAAAGCAGAACTGAACTCAAAAACCAACTTCCCTAGTTGAAAATGACATATGTGACACCAATATTAGTCAGAAACATTTATTCCAGTGCACAAATTGACGACAAAGTGCAAGTAGGTTAATTTCTGTCATAAAGTCAGTATCATCCAAAAGACAGTTTTGTGAGATTTGTGTAGATGAGCTCGTCATGTCTTATTTAAGGGTTGGGTTTTGATTTTGACAATACCTACTTGCCGACTACCATGGGATAAACAGCTGTGGTGATTGTGGTCTATCCAATCGTACAGCAGAACACACAGACAGTGTGACAGACGTGCTCAGCAAAATACAATCAACTGTAGCTAGCTCTCTCTCACTTCTCCTTAATTTTGGAAGAAATGAATTTGTTCAAAACTGTTCCACTACTGTCTTTCTCTCTCTTTGAGTCAACTACTCACCACATTTTGTGCACTGCAGTGCTAGCTACCTGTAGCTTATGCTTTCAGTACTAGATTCATTCTCTAGTATTTTGATTAGGTGGAAAACATGTCAGTTCATGCTGCAATAGCTCTGATAGGTTGGAGGACGTTCCCCGGAAATTGTCATAATTACTGTGTAAGTCTATGGAAGGGGGTGAGAATCATGAGCCTCCTAGGTTTTGTATTGAAGAAAATGTACCCAGAGGAGGATGGAAGCTAGCTGTCCTCCGGCTACACCATGGTGCTTACCCTACAGAGTGCTGTTGAGGCTACTGTAGATCACTTTTTAATGTTTCAATACTTTTATTTTTATGAAATTCACTGAGGAGGATGGTCCTCCCCTTCCTCCTCTACGAGCCTCCACTGGTATAGACAAAGAATTGGCTAAGTAGATTGAGTTGTAAATACAAAGGCTGAAATAATCAACCACTTCTCTCCTTTAAAGATTAATTGAAGATTACTCTTGTTAAGGTCCCATTTGATTGTGTGTGAGTCCAGAATATGTTTTAACTAACGTGGGAAAAGCAGCATTTTCACTACTGCATGTGTTTTTTTATGAATAATTTATTGTTGTCTTGACTAGCGCGAGTAGTATCAGTGTTTTGACTGCTGTGAGATGTCAAGTTGAGTGTCAAGAGTGTCATGTCTTCGGAATGATGCTGTGTGAAGTCCTTGCACTAGAATCCAATCGTACAGCAGAACACACAGACAGTGAGACAGACCTGCTCAGCAGCACAGCGGATCAAACTATGACCTGCGAAATACTGCACCAAACACCTTAGCTAGTAAAATTGCTATCTAAAAGATCCTCAGAAAAAACATCAACATTAATTACAGATTTCTTGATTTATCTTAGATTCATTTAGACTATTTTGAGGAAGTGATACTGGCTTTGTTCTTATGGTGTCCAATGTGGGGCAAACTTAAGTAACTGCCACATCAAACCACAACCCCAAGACTAAAATCTTGTTTTTCTTATTAATGAGCAAAAGAAAAATATGCAGAATCAGTGCGTTCAGTCGCTCTTTAAACTTCTTAAGGCTAGGGGGCAGTATTTTGACGTCCGGATGAAAAGTGTGCCCAAAGTAAACTGCCTGCTACTCAGGCCCAGAAGCTAGGATATGCATATAATAGATTTGTAGATTTGGATAGAAAACACTCTGACGTTTCTAAAACTGTTAGAATAATGTATGTGAGTATAACAGAACTGATTTGGCAGGCAAAACACCGAGCACAATCCATCCAGGGGAAAAAATGTTTGAGGTCATTGTGTTTTCCAATTTGTTTCTTTGGGAAGCCCTATTTATGAGGAACCTGGTTGCAGTTCCTATGGCTTCCACTAGATGTCAACTGTCTTTAGAAATTGGTTGATGTTTTTCTTTTGAGAAATGAAGAAGTAGTGCTATTCATTGTAAGTGTCACTCCAGGTGGACTCTACTGTTTTGGTGCGCGTGAACCGGAACGCGCTTCATGTTGTTTTTATCCGGTTTTAGAAACAGTTTATTCCGTCTTAAATTTTATCGATTATTTACGTTTTAGGGTACCTGAGGTTGGATTAGGAATGTTGTTTGAAATGTTTGGACCAAGTTTACAGGTAACTTATTAGATACTTTGTAGGCATGTTGGGTGAGTTGAAACCGGTGTACTTCTGAATCAAACACGCCAAATAAATGGAAATTCTTGGAACATAAAGAAGGACATTATCTAACAAGAGGACCATTTGTGATGTTTCTGGGACATTTTGGAGTGTCAACAGAAGAAGATCTTCAAAGGTAAGGCATTAATTATATAGCTATTTCTGACTTTTGTCTGGTTGAAATATGATTTTCGTGTGTTTGTATGCTGAGCACTGTCCTCAGATAATCGCATGGTCCACTTTCGCCATAAAGCCTTTTTGAAATCTGACACAGCGTCTGGATTAACAAGAAGTGAAGCTTTATTTTGATGTATAACACATATGTTTTCGTGAATGTTGAATATTGATATTCGTGTAGTTTGAATTTGGCGCACTGCCATTTCACTGGATGTTGTCAAATCGATCCCGCTAAAGGGATTGGCGCGTGAAGGGATCCATAAGAGGATAAATCACTGTTAGAATAGTGTTTAAACTACAATATGCAGAACGATGATTAAAAAATCAGGAGTGCTCATACTACTGCCCAAAGGCCTAGCTTTAGTGTAGAAATTGCATAGTTAAGTGGTTATGCACAGCACTAGAATGTTGTACAAGGTATTTGAACAACAGTGTCGTTTTGAATACATAGAGTATTTGGGTCATACTATCGAGGGCAGTGTAGTGTAGTGTTCCGACAACAGTAGATGTGGGACAATACTGCTCGGAGCACGGGGAGAAATCCTGGTCGGCAGGAAGTATAGGAATACACCAAACTGACAGGTTGTATAATAATTAGGCCTTACATAACCATAGGGAGAATATACCTGCTTTTGTCAACGAAGGTCATTTCCAGTATCCACTGCCAGTTCTGTCACTGAGCAGCACACACACAAACACAGAAAACGCAACGTAAAATGCATGCAAACATAATAACAGACATGCAGAGCACATATACCCACACACAGACACACACCAAATGTGTGCCCTCTACAGACAAGGCATCATGCCGACACACACACACACACACACACACACACACACACACACACACACACACACACACACACACACACACACACACACACACACACACACACACACACACTGCGCACGAGGAAGAGGACCAGAGCAGACCCCACTATCAGTGGGGGAATATAGGACTAGCTGATCCAGGTGTAACCTGCCATCTCTCTCAAAGGTCCCTGACAGATAGAGTACAAGCAGCAGGGTTGGAGGGGGGAGAGAGATAGAGAGAGTGTGTGAGGGAGAAAAATAAAGAAAAAGAGAGTAGGCGTTTCCAGCATGGTGAAGGATGGGTTGGAGGGGAGAGATAGAGTGAGAAAGAGAGAGAGTGACTTAGAGAGATGGAAAGAGAGAGTGAACGAGAGACAAAGAAAAGAGAGTCTGGACTTCGACTATGGTGGGGGAATGAGATTAACTAGGCTGACTGCCTCAAACCAGTCTCCTCTGAAAGGACCAGACACTGCTTTGCTGGCAGCCTGAGCCCTGCGGAACGTCAAACCTTCGCCAAACACCCCTGATGTTTAGCCCAGCATATTTAACAGACCCTGTCTATTATAAACCTCCTCTTCTAGGCAAAGCAAAGCACTCTCCACTCACGTACACACAACCCAGTTTCCTTTTAACCACCACTTACACCAACTGTAACGCCTATCATACTGTCACTGTCACGGTGCAAACCTGACGACTAGAGGACGCTTATTAAACCGACGCTGTCATGAATATGCTACTCACGATTATTCCCGCTTCTCTCAGGGAGAGAATTGACACACTCCATGGATTGAGGGAGGTTAGGGCTTTTGGGGGGGTGCATGTTGGCAGGCAGTAGTGGGGCTGCAATATCCCTGAAGCCTTGCTGAGGGAGTGCGAAGGATGGGGGTGGGGGAGGAGGGAGCGGGCGATATCGCGACGTGAGCAGGTGGTAGGGGATAAGCAGAAAGGCTCCACAGGGGAAGCGCCTTTAGCGTGTCACTTTAGCTTGTCAGGCTCCGTCTGCAGGTTTCTCTGATGATATGGGCGAACAGAAACAGAAAGATAATGTTGGCTAGCGCTCTTACACTGCTGGCAGCAGTTGGATGGATGGTTGGAATGTGTGTAGGTAAGGTAGAGAGTGAAAGGAGGAGGAGAGAAGAGGGGGCTGTGTGTGTGGATTTGTTTGAATGGTCTCACTTCTAAGCAATTCTGTGGTTGGAATGTGCTGAAATTCTCCATTGCGACCACTGACATAGTCCCTTTAAATCTGGGCTCATGATTTCAGAGGTACTATAAGAAGAAGGGGCTTTCGTTTTTATCTTGAATGGCAGCTTACCTTGAAAGTGTCTGCAATGTACTTTTTCCTTGAATAAGTATCGTCTTTCAGTACTGGCACTGAGGCGCACGCAGGACTCGTCTCACACCGTGCCTTTGCTTCCCATTTGCTTCAATTAGAATGCTCCTGACATTCAGCCGCTTTAAAGGCAGAGTGATCCTTAAATTGAACACTACCCTAAGGACCATTACAGAGCAGCACTTACAGGGCTAAAGCTGTGCTCATATGGACGTTATCTTCCCTTTTGTGAGTTTGTTTTTTAAATGGGATGTTTTTTAATTGGAGGCCTTGGCATTGTTTCTAGTTGAGTTCAACTTTGAAACTGACCTAGTGAATCTTCCTTGACCTTTGAGGGATGTTGTTGGCAATAGCCAGCGGGTTTACAGTATCTGAAGCCACCCGCCCATTGCTTCAGATGAGCCCAAAAGCTATTGGAGAAATGAAACAAGAGTCCATTGATTGAGGCCTAAGATCATTCTTCCACAAAGCATCGCCTTGAAGATAAAGCCAGACAGACACACACACACGCGCACGCATTTCGTTCTCTATTCTCATGGGGACATTAAATGTATTTACATCCTATTTTTCCTGACCCCCTAACCCTAAACGTAACCCTAACCTTATCCCGTAATCCTAACCCAAGCCATAAACCTAACCCTAACCTAACCACTAATCCCTTACCCTTACCGTAATTCTAACCCTAATTCTAATTCTAACCCTAAACCTTATGCTTAAAATAGCCTTTGTCCTCATGGGGACGTGATAAATGGGGAGAATTGTCCTTGTTTTACTATCCTTGTGGGGACTTTGGGGGATTTTAGGTCCCCACAAGGATAGAAGAACCCCCCCCACACACACACACACACACACACACACACTCCTTGTCACGCCCTGACCATAGAGAGCCCTTGTTTCTCTATGGTGTAGTAGGTCAGGGCGTGACTAGGGGGTATTCTAGTTTATAATTTCTATGTTGTGTTCTAGTTTATATTTTCTATGTTGGTGTATGATTCCCAATTAGAGGCAGCTGGTAATCGTTGTCTCTAATTGGGGATCATATTTAAGTAGCTATTTTTGTGTTTGTTTTGTGTTTGTGCATGTGCACCACGTAGTCAAGTTTAGTTGTTCATTTATTGATATATTTTGTTTTGTTTAATTTTCTCTTTGAATTAAATATGTGGAACTCAACATCCGCTGCACCTTGGTCCCATTCTTACGACAGCTGTGACAGAATATCCCACCAAAAGATGACCAAGCAGCGTATCCACGAGGTAAAGGAGTTTTGGACATGGGAAGACGTGATGGGTAGATGTGAGACCCTTCCTTGGCGACAGACGGAAGGTAATAGTGGAGGACAGCGACGACGACAGGGTTCACGTCCACAGAAAGCCCAAGGACAACCCCAAGATTTTTTGGGGGGCAGCACAAGGGGTGGCCGGCTGAGCCGCAGGAAGAGCCAGAGCACATGGAGCAGGCGATAGAGATGTGGTCAGTCGACCCAAGGAGAGTGCCAGAGCCCGCATGGGAGTCGATGGAACAGTGTGAGGAAGGATACCGGAGAATGGAGTTGGCTAGGAGTATGCGGCAGCGCAAGCGTGCTGAAGAGTGGGTCATCAGTCCGGTGCCATATGTGACGGCTCCACGCACCAGGTCTCCGGTGCGCCTCCTCAGCCCGGTATGTCCTGTGCCGGTTCCTCGCACTCGCCATAAGGAGCGTGTCATCAGTCCGCTGCCAAAGAATCTTTGGGGGGGGGCACATGGAGCTGGCGGTCGAGCAGCGGAGAGTGCCAGAGCCTGTGTGGGAGTCAGAGGAGGAATTCGATGAAAGATTCCGGAGAGAGGTGGTAGAGATGAGAATGCTGCAGCACACTCGTCCTGAAGTGCGTGTCCCCAGTCCGGTACGTCCTGTGCCAGCTCCCCGCACTCTCCCTGAAGAGCCAGAGATCGTCAGGGAGGCGATGGAGAAGTTGGGAGAGAGAGAGAGGAGGGAGATGTTGTGCAAGTGTGTTCTGCTCAACATTCGACCAGATGATCCGGTAGGCAGTCTGGTGAAACCTGTACCGGCTCCACACATCTGGACTCTAGTGCGCCTCCCCAGTCCGGTACGTCCTGTGCCTTCTCCCAGCACTCGCCCGGGGGTGCGTGTCACCAGTCTGGTGCCACCTGTACCGGCTCCACGCACTAGGCCTCCAGTGTGCATTCACAGTCCAGAGCTTCTGGCGACGGTTCACAGTCCGGAACCTCCTGCAACGGTCCACAGTCCGGAACCTCCTGCGACGGTCCACGGTCCAGAATCTCCTGCGACGGTCCATGGTCCGGGAACATCCTGCGACGGTCCATGGTTCGTAACCTCCAGCGAGGGTCAACGGTCCGGCGCTTCCAGGAAAGGCGTCCAGTCCAGCTCCAGGGCAGGAGCCTTCCTCTGCGCCGGTGGCCAGTCCAGGCACGGTGTCCAGTCCAGCTCCAAGGCTGGAGCCTTCCTCTGCGCCGGTGGCCAGTCCAGGCACAGTGTCCAGTCCAGATCCAGGGCAGGAGCCTTCCTCTGCACCGGTGGCCAGTCCAGGCACGGTGTCCAGTCCAGCTCCAGGGCAGGAGCCTTCCTCTGCGCCGGTGGCGAGTCCAGGCACGGCGTCCAGTCCAGCTCCAGGGCAGGAGCCTTCCTCTGCGCCGGTGGCCAGTCCAGGCACGGTGTCCAGTCCAGCTCCAGGGCAGGAGCCTTCCTCCGGGGGGGGTACTGTCACGCCCTGACCATAGAAAGCCCTTGTTTCTCTATGGTGTAGTAGGTCAGGGCATGACTGGGGGTTAGTCTAGTTTATATTTTCTATGTGGGGTTCTAGATTTGTTTTCTATGTTGGTGTTTGGTACGATTCCCAATTAGAGGCAGCTGGCTATAGTTGTCTCTAATTGGGGATCATATTTAAGTAGGATTTTGTCACCTGTGTTTGGTGGGATATTGTTTATGTGTAGTTGCATGTTAGCACTCCATTGTCATCACATTTCGTTGATTTCTTTATTGTTTTGTGTGTTTCTCTATTAAATATGTGCAAACCATATCGCGCTGCACCTTGGTCCGATGATTATTGCATCGAACGTAACAGTTTTCTAGTTTATCATTTCTATATTGTGTTCTACTTTATATTTTCTATGTTGGTGTTTTGTATGATTCCCAATTAGAGGCAGCTGGTAATCGTTGTCTCTAATTGGAGATCATATTTAAGTAGCTATTTTTCCCACCTGTGTTTGTGGGATATTGTTTTGTGTTTGTGCATGTGCACCACGTAGTCGCGTTTAGTTGTTCGTTTATTGATATATTTGGTTTTGTTTAAGTTTCTCTTTGAATTAAATATGTGGAACTAAACATCCGCTGCGCCTTGGTCCCGTTCTTACGACAGCCGTGACACTCCTGCCCACTCAAAAAATACCTTATTATAACTTTATCCCATGACAGTCCCTGTGTGAACCCGGGGCCCTGGCAGTACTCCCTTCTGGTCTCTTGCACATGGGCAAGACGCCACAACCCACCGAAGAGAAGTGATTTTGATGGGCAGTTTCAACAACAGTGTCAACAAACACTGCAAGGCAACCGTGAAAATGTTGTAAGCAGTTTGGTAACCACTAATCTAGGCTAAACAGAGACTCTGGCTACATTTCATTCTGCAAACTTCTTCATGGATCAGATAAGAAAGCAATATGGCGGAAGGCAATATGAAACTCCACTTAACAGAGGGCAAGATGGAGCTATAGGCATGTTTTACGTTTGAACTTCCAGTCGGTTCCCTTTTCCACCTGACAAACACATTACGTCAGCCACCTAGGTAAAAACCTGTCTCCGGGCTTCAGTCGGCTCAGGTTGTCCCTAGATAACTTGGCTATAATCCATCTTGTGATGTGGTAGGCTATATTTGACACTTCACAAAAGCATTCAGCCATCTAGGTATTGAAATACGGATGACTGGATTCACCTGATAACCTGAAAACTATTATGGGTGTTGAGATCTGCCCAAGTTTGACGTCAGTTGCCAAACAACCAGCTAGAAATGAGATTTCATTAGCACCCAGAGCAACCTGGCTTAATGTCATAAAAGGCTACTGCAGACCAAGATGCACTTGAAGATGTAATAAGGGGGAAAAGGAGGAAAACCACTATGATAGTGATTCAAAGAAGAGGGATAGGTTACCACCTGGAAATATCTATGAGGAGAGGAAAAAAGCTATTTGGAGAGGGGGAAAGGCTGTGGCCTATATCTCAAAGGCATATTATGAGGGGGGGAAAGTGAGCTACTGAATGAGCAACTGAATGACGGCAATTTTACAGCATTTGGACAAGAACATGACCATACCCTATTTTCACAAAGGGATAATTATTGACAACTAAAGTGGCCGTAGTAGGTCTGCGCGAGATGGAGTGAGCGGTGGCAGTTGAGAGGCGTGTGATGGGGGCATGTAGACCGCAAAGCAGAGCATCCACTGTCACAAGCTCTTTTAGAAACTTGTTTCCCAGCCTGGTCTCATAGACTAGACGTAACATAGTAAATGTAAATCGGAGACACGCAAATTAGTATGATATGTTATGTTTGGTATGGTTACAAAAGACAGATAGAAACGGGTGGTTGGTCAGGGTGGATGGGTAAGCGTACAATGCGAACATCTAACAACCCAAAGGTTGCAAGTTCGAATTTCATCACGGACTACTTTAGCATTTTAGCTAATTAGAAACTTTTCAACTACTATTACTTTTGAGCTACTTTGCGACTACATAGCATGTTAGCTAACCCTTTGCCTAACATTAACCCTAATCTTAACCCTTTTAGCTAACTCTTCCCCTAACCTGGGGTTGGGTGGTATCCAGATTTTCATAGCGTTATACCGTCCTTCTCTTATATCCTGATATATGGTATTCCCGGATTATATCAAGGGGACGCCCAAAAACGCAAAAAAAAACATTGGGCATCTATTACCAGAATGCTAACAAAATTAGAACAATTAATAGCTAATTCCATGGAGGCTGCTAGCTTAATATGCAAACGAGCGGCATGTGTAATCCAAGATGGCGTAGCAGTCAGACGTCTTTGTCCTGTTGTGTCCCTTATATATATCGTTTTTTTCTTCGCATATCTTTTAAAATATTTTGCTAAACCTCAACATCTAAATACTCTCCTGCAAACCGCCTCACCCAATGTAGCGTGGATCTGCTTTTTTTTCTAAAGTATCTATATTTACTTCGGATCTGGAATCCCTCAACTGAAGCTAGCCAGCTAACTACCAGCTATCAGTCAGCAAACCATTGCCAGCGGTCATCAGCTAACCTTCAGCTCGAATAGCTCTCGCCAGTTCTAACAATGTGACTCTAACCAGAGCATAACGGACCTATTATTTTTATCCCCGGATTCCCACCGCAAACTGAACATTTTCATCTGGATCTTCATCTGGCTAGCGTTTCCATCCACTTAGCTTGAAGCTAGCCCGGCCAGAGCTCCTGTGCTACCACCAAAGCATACTCCCTTCAGGCGCGACGCCCGCTGAAGGCCCATTATGCTAACCAGCTAGGCCTGCTAGCTACCTAGAGCTACTTGGAACCCTACTAATTGCACGACCGGTCTATCGACGTCACTGCATGAAGAGGCAAAAACAGACATAACCCCATCGCGACGTCCCCCAAAGTCTAACTTTCTAGCCCCTGCTATCTGCTTGCTTGCTAACCCAGCCTGCTAACTGCTAGCCTGCCCCGGTCTACTAACTGCTAGCTTGTTTAGCCCCGGTCTACTAACTGCTAGCTTGTTTTAGCCCCGGCCTACTAACTGTTAGCTTGTTAGCACAGGCCTGCTAACTGTCTGAATCGCCGTGTCCCCAGCCAGCCCAACCACTCATTGGACCCATATTTATTTTCAATCTCTTTTCGATTTTTAATTTGATTATACCTTCCGGTAACCTGCCTCACCCAGTGTGATACGGAATCGCTATTATTTTTAATTTTAGAATACATTCAAGAACCTCCAGAAGTTAACCAGCTAAATAGATACAAGCTGTTTAGTCATCGTTAGCCACTGCTAGCGGCTTTTGACCTTCTGCACAGCCAGCCCTGTTTTTAGCCTGGATAATACTCGCCAGTCTACCAGTATCGAACTGTCTCTCCACAACAACGCCGGATTCCTGCCGTAATCCCTGGACCACTACTTCTGATCTTCACAGCTAGCTTGCACCCAGTACTGAAGCTATCCCTGAGGCCCACCTCCCGGCCTACTCAGCTGTTCACCCGAACCCCACTCATACACCGCTAGAGCCCAATACGCCACCGGATCCTTGCTGTAAACTCTGGACCTTGGCTAAAGCCACTGCCACGAAGCTAGCACCAGTTAGCTGTGAGCCAGGCACATCTCCCTGCTGGCAAACTAAATGATACAATACCTCTTTCGCCATCTGGCTTGGATTCTCTATCGACACGGCCCCCCGCCGCACCACCACGACTGGTCTGCCGACGAATACTCCATCCGCTGTGCCTTCAACCGGCCTCCGTCTGAGCAGACGACCCCCGAGCTATTAACTTTAAACGCCATGTCGCCCGCATGCTAGCGTAGTGGCGGTTTCCCCTGGACTTCCCCCTGGACACTATGATCACTTGGCTACATAGCTGATGCCTGCTGGACTGTCCATTATTCACGGTACTCCATTCTGTTTATTTATGTTTTATCTGTCGGCCTCAGCCGCGAACTCAGGCTCTGTGTGTAGTTAATCCGGCCCTCTCTGCCTAGTCATCGCCATTTTACCTGTTATTGTGTTAGCTGACTAGCTGTTGTTGTCTCACCTGTTGTTTTAGCAAGCTCTCCCAATTAAAACCTGCGATTACTTTATGCCTTGCTGTATGTCTCTCTCAAATATCAATATGCCTTGTGTACTGTTGTTCAGGTTAGTTATCATTGTTTTAGTTTACAATGGAGCCCCTAGTTCCACTCCTCACACCTCTGATACCTCCTTTGTCCCACCTCCCACACATGCGGTGACCTCACCCATTATAACCAGCATGTCCAGAGATACAACCTCTCTTATCATCACCCAGTGCCTGGGCTTACCTCCGCTGTACCCGCACCCCACCATACCCCTGTCTGCACATTATGCCCTGAATATATTCTACCGCGCCCATAAATCGGCTCCTTTTATTCCTTGTCCCCAACGCTCTAGGCGACCAGTTTTGATAGCCTTTAGCCGCACCCTCATCCTACTCCTCCTCTGTTTTTCGGGTGATGTGGAGGTAAACCCAGGCCCTGCATGTCCCCAGGCACCCTCATCTGTTGACTTCTGTGATCGAAAAAGCCTTGGTTTCATGCATGTCAACATCAGAAGCCTCCTCCCTAAGTTTGTTTTACTCACTGTTTTAGCACACTCTGCCAACCCTGATGTCCTTGCCGTGTCTGAATACTGGCTTAGGAAGGCCACCAAAAATTCAGAGATTTCCATACCCAACTATAACACTTTCCGTCAAGATAGAACTGCCAAAGGGGGAGGAGTTGCAAAAGTTATGTCATACTTTCCAGGTCTATGCCCAAACAGTTCGAACTTCTAATTTTAAAAATGTATCTCTCCAGAAGTAAGTCTCTCACTGTTGCCGCCTGCTACCGGCCCCCCTCAGCTCCCAGCTGTGCCCTGGACACCATCTGTGAATTGATCGCCCCCCCATCTAGCTTCAGAGTTTGTTCTGTTAGGTGACCTAAACTGGGATATGCTTAACACCCCGGCAGTCCTACAATCTAAGCTAGATGCCCTCAATCTCACACAAATCATCAAGGAGCCCACCAGGTACAACCCTAAATTCGTAAACATGGGCACCCTAATTGACATTATCCTGACCAACTTTCCCTCCAAATACACCTCTGCTGTCTTCAATCAGGATCTCAGCGATCACTGCCTCATTGCCTGTATCCGCTACGGGTCCGAGGTCAAACGACCACCCTTCATCACTGTCAAACGCTCCCTAAAACACTTCTGCGAGCAGGCCTTTCTAATCGACCTGGCCCGGGTATCCTGGAGGGATATTGACCTCATCCCGTCAGTTGAGGATGCCTGGTCATTCTTTAAAAGTAACTTCCCTCACCATCTTAGACTAGCATGCTCCATTCAAAAAATGCAGAACTAAGAACAGATATAGCCCTGGTTCACTCCATACCTGACTGCCCTCGACCAGCACAAAAACATCCTGTGGCGGACTGCAATAGCATCGAATAGTCCCCGCGATATGCAACTGTTCAGGGAAGACAGGAACCAATACACGCAGTCAGTCAGGAAAGCAAAGGCCAGCTTTTTCAAGCAGAAATTTGCATCCTGTAGCTCTAACTCCAAAAAGTTCTGGGACACTGTAAAGTCCATGGAGAACAAGAGCACCTCCTCCCAGCTGCCCACTGCACTGAGGCTAGGTACCTTCTCCGCTGTGCAATCCGGTTTCCGAGCCGGTCACGGGTGCACCTCAGCCACGCTCAAGGTACTAAACGATATCATAACCGCCATCAATAAATGACAGTACTGTGCAGCCGTCTTCATCGACCTGGCCAAGGCTTTCGACTCTGTCAATCACCATATTCTTATCGGCAGACTCAGTAGCCTCGGTTTTTCTAATGACTGCCTTGCCTGGTTCATCAACTACTTTGCAGACAGAGTTCAGTGTGTCAAATCGGTGGGCATGTTGTCCGGTCCTCTGGCAGTCTCTATGGGGGTACCACAGGGTTCAATTCTCGGGCCGACTCTTTTCTCTGTGTATATCAATGATGTTGCTCTTGCTGCGGGCGATTCCCTGATCCACCTCTACGCAGACGACACCATTCTGTATACTTCTGGCCCTTCCTTGGACACTGTGCTATCTAACCTCCAAAAGAGCTTCAATGCCATACAACACTCCTTCCGTGGCCTCCAACTGCTCTTAAACGCTAGTAAAACCAAATACATGCTTTTCAACCGTTCGCTGCCTGCACCCACACGCCCGACTAGCATCACCATCCTGGATGGTTCTGACCTTGAATATGTGGACATCTATAAGTACCTAGGTGTCTGGCTAGACTGCAAACTCTCCTTCCACACTCATATCAAACATCTCCAATCCAAAATCAAATCTAGAGTCTGCTTTCTATTTCGCAACAAAGCCTCCTTCACTCACGCCGCAAAACTTACCCTAGTAAAACTGACTATCCTACCGATCCTCGACTTCGGCGATGTCATCTACAAAATAGCTTTCAATACTATACTCAGCAAACTGGATGCAGTTTATCAAAGTGCCATCCGTTTTGTTACTAAAGCACCTTATACCACCCACCACTGCGACCTGTATGCTCTAGTCGTCTGGCCCTCGCTACATGTTCATCGCCAGACCCACTGGCTCCAGGTCATCTACAAGTCTATGCAAGATAAAGCTCCACCTTATCTCAGTTCACTGGTCACGATGGCAACACCCACCCGTAGCATGCGCTCCAGCAGGTGTATCTCACTGATCATCCCTAAAGCCAAAACCTAATTTGGCCGCCTTTCCTTCCAGTTCTCTGCTGCCTGCGACTGGAACGAATTGCAAAAATCCCTGAAGTTGGAGACTTTTATCTCCCTCGCCAACTTTAAACATCTGCTATCTGAGCAGCTAACCGATCGCTGCAGCTGTACATAGTTCATTGGTATATAGCCCACCCAATTTACCTACCTCATCCCCATACTGTTTTTATTTTATTTACTTTTCTGCTCTTTTGCACACCAGTATCTCTACCTGCACATGTTCAACTGATCATTTATCACTCCAGTGTTAATCTGCTAAATTGTAATTATTCACTCCTATGGCCTATTTATTGCCTACCTCCTCATGCCTTTTGCACATAATGTATATAGATTCTTTTTTTCTACTATGTTATTGACTTGTTTATTGTTTATTGTTTACTCCATGTGTAACTCTGTGTTGTTGTCTGTTCACACTGCTATGCTTTATCTTGGCCAGGTCGCAGTTGCAAATGAGAACTTGTTCTCAACTAGCCTACCTGGTTAAATAATGGTGGAATAAAAAAATAAAATAAAAAATGTGTACACGCTGTGTCTTTGTGGAGTCTGGAGTAGCTAGGGCAACAGGGCGCTCTGCTCTGCTCAGGGAAGAGAGGGAGGAGAAGACTGGCCGAGAACGGAGAGGAGAAAAAACATAAGGAAATCAAGATAGTGGCAGCTTTACAAATAACTAATCCAAATAACTTTGACTTCTCAAACATGGCAGAAAGCTGGTACTACATGATGCCCTGTCACCTTATTAATTCAGACACTTACTTAGATTAACTAGCAAGTTAAATATAGGGTTTGGGTTAAGGCAAAATTCAGTTTTTCACACCAATTCTAATTTTTTAAATGCAGGTGTAAAATGCTTCTTATCGTAATTTCTGCTCGGCATCAGATGCATTTTCTGCTTCAGTTGCACTTCTCCACTCGGATGAGAATTCCCGAACAGGCATTCTATCAGCATACAGCTCTCTGACTGATGTGTAGCTACTTTTCTCCAGTACTTTTCTCATGTAGCCAGCAGCAGTCCCATCCAATTCCATTCACCCAATGTGCTCCAAAAAGGGTTGCCATGTCCGCAGTTTTTCTGTAAATTGGGCAACTTTGAAAACGATTTGAAAATGTATTGGTCCTAGGTTGCGGGTTTTTGGGCTACTTCTACTTGCTACGCGGCCGCCATGGCATTTCTCTTTAAAGAAATACAAGTCTATTTCATTGTGACCTGCTGCTGCTGACTATCAGGCAATGAGGCAGGGTGTTGAGAGAGCACTGCAGTATGCAGCTTAGTCCACTATTGGCTGAGTCACGTGAGTGAGAGGAGACAGAGCAGCACATGCGCACATCGTGACAACTTGTTCCGCAGTTGTAGGTAGGCTAGGTAACTTGTCATTATGCACAAATGGAACATGGTGTGCTTCTGTTATGGTGAAAAGTCCTCAATGAAACTGACACATTAAATGTGGAGAATGATACATTTGTGTCTGCTGGCCATCAAGTAGCATATTCATTTATATGCCATTGCAGGCTACTGTAGGCTAACATTTGATACAATAAATATGTTGAAATAACTATATTACTGGAGTCATTGCAAATCAATTTGTGCCACTTGTGTAGCCTACCTGGAGCTGTCAAACAAATGTAATACATAGCCTATAACTTCAGTGTATTGTTGTTGTAGCCTTGTATAATTATGCAATTATTAATGGCCATGTTTAGTTAATTAACTTGGAAGTTCTAAAAGCTCTATCGCAAATGCCGATCAGTTGTTAGAATGCATTAGACTGACTGCAACATTCAGTCAGATTAGGCAACAGGTAAAATAAAATGTACCACTACTAAAGGACACCAATAAGAAGAAGAGACTTGCTTGCTCCGAAGAAAGACGAGCAATGGATATTAGACTGGTGGAAATCTGTCCTTTGGTCTGATGAGTCCAAATTGTTATTTTTGTTCCAACCGCCATGTCTTTGTGAGATGCAGAATAGGTGAATGGATGTGTGGTTCCCACTGTGAAACATGAAGGAGGTGTGATGGTGTGGGGATGCTTGCTGGTGACACGATCCATGATTTATTTCAAATTCAAGGCACACTTAACCAGCATGTCTACCACAGCATTCTGCAGCGATACACCATACCATCTGGTTTGCACTTAGTGGGACTATCATTTGTTTTTCAACAGGACAATGACCCAACACACCTCCAGGCTGTGTAAGGGCTATTTGATCAAGAAAGAGAATGATGGAGTGCTGCATCAGATGACCTGGCCTCCACAATCACCTGACCTCAACCCAATGGAGATAGTTTGGGATGAGTTGGACCAGGGAGTGAAGGAAAAGCAGCCAACAAGTGCTCAGCATTATGTGGGAACTCCTTCAAGACTTGTGGAAAAGCATTCCAGGTGAAGCTGGTTGAGAGAATGCCAAGAGTGTGCAAAGCTGTCATCAAGGAAAAGGGTGGCTACTTTGAAGAATCTGAAATATTTTTATTTATTTAACTAGGCAAGTCAGTTAAGAACTTAAGAACAAATTCTACTTTACAATGACAGCCTACTGGGGAACAGTGGGTTAACTGCCTTCTTCAGGGGCAGAATGACAGATTTTCACCTTGTCAGTTTAGGGATTCAAATCCAGCAACCTTTCAGTTCATGGCCTAACGCTCTAACTATTAGTCTACCTGCCACACTTTTTTGGTTACTCCATGGTTCCATATGTGTTATTTCATAGTTTTGATGTCTTCACTATTATTCTACAATGTAGAAAATAGTAAAAATGAAGAAAAACCCTTGAATTAGTAGGTGTATCCAAACTTTTGACTAGTACTGTACATATTATTCATATTTAATTCAGTGGTTGAAATTATGACCCCATCCTCAGTATCCTATTCCAGCAGGCTATTGTGAAACTCAAGCTCTTCTTACCTCGAAATCGCCAAACTATTCATGTTGAATCAATTACTATGTTAATTTGAACCAAGCAAGCTGCTAAATCGTTTAGTTTACATCTTGCCTTCATCTCGCCTAGGTTACTGTAGCCTATCTGAAATAAGATGTAGGCCTTTCAGGGGCTATAGGCTAGCTGCATCTATCTAAGCAAACCATGGCAAGGTTGAATTACAATCATAAACCCAGATTTTAGTATCTAGCCTATGCTTACTGAAATAACAAGTAAATCTCATAAATGGGTCATTTATAACTGTTCGTAGTCTTAACATATGGTTTGTGGTATATGGCCAATATACCAAGGCTAACAGCTGTACGCAGGCACTCTGCGTTGCATCATGCATAAGAACAGTCCTTCGCCATGATATATTGGCCATATACCATACCCCGTTGTTCCTTATTGCTTAATCATAGTAGTCAGACAAGTTAAATCGACATCCATTGATCGAAAAAGATCTTCACTGATGAGTTTAATATGGGCAACTAATCTTTTCTCTTGCAACATATTCAAATTCGTTTGCAATAATTATTATTTTGGTGAAAACCGAATTTTATTATGTTATGGAAAAAGGGTTTATTGTATCAATGTGGCAACTCCTGTCTTGCTGTGAAGAAAACAAATAGGCTAGTTTTCAGGCTTTTTGCGTGGGTTTTGGGTGGTCACTGGGCTAGAAATATTAGCAAGACCTGGCAACCCTGGCTCCGAAACAGAAAGTTAAACATTGATTTTCCCTAACGGCAAGATCTCCAATCCGTTTTACACGTAGCCTAGGCTACAATCCTAGGCTACAATTAGGAAACATGACTGACGCTCACGATGAGTGTGAGATAATTTGATATAGGTGTGGTGGCACTTATGGGACTCACTCACGTATCGATTTTCACAACGAACACCACTACAAAACAACTTCTACTGTAATTGTAATTACCATGACGGCATCGTCCGGATAGCAACGCACAACGCACAGGAGAGGACATAACTGTAGCATACGGTAACACTGAGCATATTGCAATACCCACACAAATATTTGGTGAATTGACAACAGGGTGAGTTACATGTTTTAGAATGAGCTAAAACAATAGTCTATGCTACTTATACCAAACTAGTCATGCCTAGGCTATTCTACTCGCATGTATCCCTATTTGGAGATAGAGGTGCATGCACCTCTATTCCTGAGTTCCTATCAATAAACAGTCAAGTTTCCCCTAGCCAGGTCACTCGCACCGACACCGATGGGTTGCTGCCTACACCCATGTCACAGACAAAGAATGTCGATTCAAAAGCAACAGCAACATTGCAGAAGTGTGAGACAATTCTGGTAACAATTATATAGCTCAGTGCGTAGCCTATTCGACCGAAACAAAATGTCCCACATCTGGCAAGACTGAAACGCTCAGGGAGGTTGGCTGGCTACGTTCACGGACACAATCAAAAATGCCAGACAAACACGACATAGAGGGAGTATATCATTCTCAGCAGCTGGAAAGGAATGTCACTTGGTATTGATAATGCTATAAACTACACCTGATCAATACCTTACCTATTCACAACGCATCACAGCATCTTGTTGGAGAAAACACTGTTGCTCGAACATTCGCTTTCCGAACACTACAAAACATGACATTATCTCAAATAAACTCCACTATGTTACAGCATGCGACTGAAGCGACGCCCCAGAGCGCCAGTGTGTTGACAGGTTGGTTACCTTGCGCAATTAAATCGGCGGTTTCAGGACCTCCTTGCGCGCAGCACTCCGAGTATAAACTTTTCTTAAATTCCGTGTTCGCCTGCTCGTTCTGGATCCCTCCGTTCCAAGCAAGTCGGGGATGTGTTGAGCAACGGTTCAGTGACAACGTCAATTTCGTGGAGTCTCCACCCACGGCACCAAGAGAGACCCAATAGGCGGGTTGTTGAAACGGTCATTGGCTAAATCAACAAATACAGTGTTATTACAAGGTAATTGAAAAGTATGTGCAATATCGGTAACAATTTTCAATTCCTTCTGGAGTGAGGAATAGCCTAAATATTCGTCTCCTTTATGTTTCTCCCTGCACAATTTTGAAATAGATTGTGATACATCATGAGGAATAACTATCATCAACAGACATTCAATAACAATTTAAAAACATAATGTCTAATATGACATTCACCAAATGTAATAATTCCTGCTTGTTTTAAATCTAAGCAGAAAAGCCTACATTGAAATGTTTGCTTTCCATCACCCATACATCTCCAGAACCTGCCACAATGATTACAACCAAATTAAATATGTGGGCAATATCATTTCTCTTCCTCTCTTATGTACATCTAATCTAATTAAATGTTCAGTGCCCTCATTAGAGAGTTATGACCAAATAATCCCTCTTAACTCCTGTACTCTGCCAGCCTCTCCACTTAAAGATTGTGATATGTGATTGTCACTGAGGCAACAGAGAAGCACTGTGAAAGTAATTAATCAATGTGTGTATTCTACAGAATGTGCCTTATAAGTGTGTGTGTGGGGGGGTACTTGGCACATCGTACTCTAGTGGTGGGCCGGGCGCCTGCAGGCTGATTTCGGTTGTCAGTTGAACAGTGTTTCTTTTGACACATCTCGACCTTCGCCTCTCCTAAGTTCGTTGGGGAGTTGCAGTGATGAGACAAGATTGTAATTGGATCGCAATTGGATATCACTATATTGGGGAGAAAAAAGGGGTATAAAAAATACAAAAATAAAAATAAGTGTGTGTGCATGCATGTGTGTGCGTAGGTTAAGAGAGCTCAGAGGTCAGATGGGTCAGTCTAGGCCAGGGACACCCAATGTCAGCCTAACCTGTCTTTCTGCACCCGCCATCATACTCCATGTATGTGTTCCTGTCATGTGTTCCACTTCATTGACCAGGGAACATACTGTACACTGAAAAACACTTAGGGCCTAACCAACTGGACCACAAACCACCAGCTCACCACTCAAGGCAGAATGTGTGAAAGAAGAACTCCATTGACCAGTCTCTGTTCTCTATGACGGCTATATCTAAGAGGTTGGATTCAGTCCTCTCCTGACCTGACACTTCTTCACATGGCATACGAGAAACCATTTTGGTTTGTCTATCAGGCATCTGGTATGACATTTGGACATGTTTCTGAAAACATGACAACACATGTATGAGATCTAGTCACAAAATGACCATGAATCAGTCAGTGTTTCCGACAACAGACTTTTGTGTGGCTAATGTGAAGACGAATAGTTGAATTAGAAGAATAGGAGGTTTGCAGCTACTGTACTGGAAGGGAAATCCACAATCTACGAGAACATATATTCCATGGCCAAATGTATGTGGACACTTGCTTGTCAAACATCTCATTCCAAAATCATGGGCGTTAACATGGAGTTGGTCCCCCATTTGCTGCTATAACAGCCTTAACTCTTCTGGAAAAGCTTTCCACTAGATGTTGGAACATTGCTGCGGGGACTTGCTTCCATTCAGCCACAAGAGCATTAGTGAGGTCGACACTAATGTTGGGCAATTAGGCGTTGCTCGCAGTCGGTGTTCCTATTCGATGGGGTTGAGGTCAGGACTCTATGCAGGCCGGTAAAGTTTTTCCACACCGATCCCGACACACCATTTCTGTATGGACCTCGCTTTGTGCATGGGGGCATTGCCATGCTGAAACAGGAAAGGGCCTTCCTGCAATGGTTGCCACAAAGTTGGAAGCACAGAATCATCTAGAATGTCATTGAATGCTGTGGCATTAAGATTTCCCTTCAAGGGGCCTAACCTGAACCATGAAAAACTGCCCCAGACCATTATTCCTCCTCCACCAAACTTTACAGTTGGCACTATGCATTAGGGCAGGTAGCTTTCTCCTGGCATCCGCCAAACCCAGATTCGTCCATCGGACTGCTAGATGGTGAATCTTGATTCAGAGAACACGTTTCCACTGTTCCAGAGTCCAATGGCGGCGAGCTTTAATCCACTGTAGCTAACTCTTGGCATTGCATGTGGTGATCTTAGGCTTGTGTGCGGCTGCTCGGCCATGGAAACCCACTTCATGAAGATCCCGACGAACAGTTATTGTGCTGAAGTTGCTTCCAGATGCAATTTGGAATTCGGTAGTGAGTGTTGCAACCGAGGACAGACGATTTTTACACACTACACGCTTCAGCACTTGGCGGTCCCATTCTGTGAGTTTGTGTGGCCTACCATTTTGCGGTTGAGCCGTTGTTGCTCCTAAACGTTTCCACTTCACAATAACAGCACTTACGGTTAACCAGGGCAGCTCTAGCAGGGCATACATTTTACAAACTGACTTGTTGGAAAGGTGACATCCTTTCCAGCCATGTTGAAATTCACTGAGCTCTTCAGTAAGGCCATTCTACTGCCAATGTTTGTCTGTGGAGATTGCACGGCTGTGTGCTCAATTTTATACACCTGTCAGCAACGGGTGTGGCTGAAATAGCCAAATACACAAATTTAAAGGGGTGTCCACATACTTTTGTATATATAGTGTATTTGTGTGGGTTGGCCCATGGCAGCGACTTGAATTGAGGAAATTAACTCAACCAATTTCACACTGGGGTGCCCATCTAAGAACTGTGCTCGACTGGAAGGCAAGCATCTGCCTCCTACCTTGTGACTTCCTCCCCATTTAATTGCCAGTTATCTGCTGAGACATTGATTGTTTTGCTACTTGACATGTTTCTCTGAATAAATGAGAAAGGGATTTAAAGGGGAGGTAGATGTTGAAAAGGTGAGAAAAAAACACACTTCATAATGGGTTCAAATGAACAACACCAATAATATGATGATGGAGTGTCTCAGAAGAAAACAAATGATTCCATTGATATTGTCTCTGCCCACCTTCATTATCAAGTGAATGTTCAAACCCATTTTCAATTTGTTTTAAGGGGTTTTAATGCCAAATGTGACAGTGTGGGGGAAGTTATGATGATTTACTTTGCGCTATCCCCTTAGGCATGTACATTCCTCTTATGATGGCATCTAATTGTGGTCATCGTTCAAGGCTTCTTATTGTTAGGGAAGTGATGGAAAGGCCATGTGAGATATGATTGAAGAAGAAAATGACTTTTTCAATTGTCACTGAGATACTGATATTTGTCTCTTTCCTTTATCCTAACCCCTGTGAGACACACATACACACATACTGTACACACACCCACAGAGAGCTTGGAGGACACGGTCAGCAGCAGTGCAGTGCCCCTGCAAGGCTACTACTCTGGCAGTCTGGTAGTTAAAAAAGCTATGGAGAAGAAGCCAAATACAATCAAATCAAAGTTTATTCATCACATATGCACAGGATACTGTGTGAACTGTGAAATGAAATGCATTGCAGTAAATACATCCTGAGTGGTAGTCCAGTAGAAAGTCATAGACGATAAAGACAATACATCAACATTTTGGCTTGTGGTAGCTGTTAAATACTGTGTTTATGGTACCAGCTAAACATTTGGCCTAAACCTCTGGGGTTGGGGTGAGGACAGGGATTTTTTGTCTACTTCTAGACCAGACTTCACAACAATACCCAGGGGCGGACTGGCCATCTGGCATTTCTGTCACGTTCATCGTATGAAGGAGACCAAGGCGCAGTTTGGTATGCGTACATTCTCTTTATTAAAAGAATGAACACCGAACAAAATGACAACCGAACCGTGACGCTATATAATAGAGTGCTGACAGGCAACTACACATAGTCAAGATCCCACACCAGAAAGTGGGGAAAAGGCCTGCCTAAATATGATCCCCAATCAGAAACAATGATAAACAGCTGTCTCTGATTGGGAACCATATCAGGCCAACATAGACATACAAAAACCTAGAGTACCCACCCTAGTCACACCCTGACCTAACCAAAATATATAGAAAACAGTGTTTGGGCCAGTGTTTGGGCCTTCAGGAAAAAAATGGTCCGGTGTGGGGACCTCAAGGAAAAAATGGGCCGGTGTGTTAGAAATGCCAGGGCCGATTTCTGGTCTCAGTCCGCCCCTGACAATACCCAACAGTTGTGTGAATCTTGATGAGCTCCAGTCCCATTAGATTTACTGCCCTGTTTTTGGAATAGATTGAGTAATCTCTTTTAGATTGAGCAATATCTATCTTCTAAAGTAAAGCAGGGGCTTTACTTAAACACCCAGTCGTGAATGAGGCTATTCCCAAACTCATAATGCACCAGATAGTAGGAGAATAGCTGCCTCATTCAGCCTACACATGCAGGACTCGACACAATCATCTCCCCTGCCTGTACAAGTCATATGACGGCACAAAATGCCACAAAAGCTGAATTTCCCTATGATTATTGAAGGTGCGGCTGACGTTTCCCCTGATTACCATGGCTGGTTAAGCATGACGAAAGGCCTCCATTTTGTTGCCATGGTGAGGAATATTACTCCCTGCCTGTGAGGAGATAGCAGCTAGCGTCATATGAAGACCTCTCTCTCTCTCTATTACTTTAGGCTTTAAAAAGTAGCTTAATTTCCGGAGCAGGGCTATTCTATTCGCTGTGCCTGCGGACAATTACTGTCTTAATCGTGTCTGGATTGGTTGGGCAGATGAGGCCTTTATATGTATCTATCACAGACACATTAGTTAGGTCAGGTGCACTCACCATTGTTAGGGATTGATATTAGTTAATTAAATCAAATCAAATTGTATTTGTCACATGCACCGAATACAAAAGGTATTCAACCTTACAGTGAAATGCTTACTTACAAGCCCTTAACCAACAATGCAGTTTTAAGAAAATACCCCCCAAAAAAGTATGAAATAAGAATAACAAATAATTAAAACAGTAAATAACAATGGCGGGGCTATATACAGGGGGTACTGGTACAAAGTCAATGTCAATGTGCGGGGCCACTGGTGTTGAGGTAATTGAGGTAATATGTACATGTAGGTAGTGTTATTAAAGTGACTATGCATAGATAATAACAGAGAGTAGCAGCAGCGTTCCAAGGGAGTGGGGGCAATGCAAAAAGATCCTTCCTCTGACAACGCCTGGTATAGAGTTCCTGGATGGCAGGAAGCTTGGCCCTGGTGATGTACTGGGCCGTACGCACTACCCTCTCTGTAGTGCCTTGCGGTTGGAAGCCGAGCAGTTGCCATACCAGACAGTGATGCAGCCAGTCAGGATGCTCTTGATGGTGCAGCTGAAAAACCTTATTATTTAATTCAGCTATTATTTCTTTCATCACATTCCCAGTGGGTCAGAAGTTTACATACAGTCAATTAGTATTTGGTAGCATTGCCTTTAAATTCTTTAACTTGGGTCAAATGTTTCGGATAGCCTTCTACAAGCTTCCCACAATGAGTTGGGTGAATTTTGGCCCATTCCTCCTGACAGGGCTGATGTAACTGAGTTAGGTTTATAGGCCTCCTTGCTCGCACACGCTTTTTCAGTTCTACCCACAAATTTTATTTTCTTAAAAAAAAAAAATAATAATAATAATAATAAAAAAATTGCTTTTTACCCGCTTTTCATTGTATCCAATTGTTAGTATATTGTCTCATCGCTACAACTCCCGTACGGACTCGGGAGAGAAGAAGGTCGAAAGCCATGCGTCCTCCGAAACACAACCCAACCAAGCTAATCTGCTTCTTAAACCTCTAGTGACACCCCATCCCGTGAACGGGACCGTTGTCATCATCTGACACTAATTAGCATAACGCAACGGACATAAATCTTCCTAGAAAATATTCCTATTCATGAAAATCACAAGTGAAATATATTGGAACACAGTTTAGCCTTTTGTTAATCACCCTGTCATCTCAGATTTTCAAAATATGCTTTACAGCCAAAGCTAGACAAGCATTTGTGTAAGTTTATCGATAGCCTAGCATAGCATTATGCCCTGCTAGCAGCAGGCAACCTTGTCACGAAAATCAGAAAAGCAATCAAATTAAATAGTTTACCTTTGATGAACTTTGGTTGTTTTCACTCACGAGACTCCCAGGTAGATAGCCAAAGTTCATTTTTCCCAAAATATTATTTTTGTAGGCGAAATAGCTCCGTTTGTTCTTCAGGTTTGGCTGAGAAATCGACTGGAAATTGCGGTCACGACAACGCCAAAAAATATTCCAAATTAGCTCCATAATATCGACAGAAACATGGCAAACGTTGTTTAGAATCAATCCTCAAGTTGTTTTTCAAATATCTATTCGATAATATTTTTTTATTTTTTTTATTTCACCTTTATTTATTAACCAGGTAGGCTAGTTGAGAACAAGTTCTCATTTGCAACTGCGACCTGGCCAAGATAAAGCATAGCAGTGTGAGCAGACAACACAGAGTTACACATGGAATAAACAATTAACAAGTCAATATATCAACCAGGACAATTGGTTTCTCAGTAGAAGCGATTGGAATAATGGGTACCTCTGTACTTTACGCAAGATTTTCTCCGGGAGCATCATGTGACCACTTGCGCAATGTAGCCTTCAACATAAATGCGTAAAACTACGTCACAATGCTGTAGACACCTTGGGGAATACGTAGAAAGCGTAAGCTGGTTGATGGCACATTCACAGCTCAATAGCGACTCATTGGAACGCAGGGCTTTCAAAATATGGGGCACTTCCGGATTGGATTTTTCTCAGGCTTTCGCCTGCAACATCAGTTATACTCACAGACAATATCTTTACAGTTTTGGAAACGTTAGAGTGTTTTCTATCCAAAGCTGTCAATTATATGCATATTCTAGCATCTTGTCCTGACAAAATATCCCGTTTAAAACGGGAACGTTTTTTTCCCAAAAATGAAAATACTGCCCCTAGAGTCGCAACAGGTTTTAAAAAAGCGCGCATCCAACCCGGAAGCCAGCTGCACCAACGTGTCAGAGGAAACACCGTGCACCTGGCGACCTGGTTAGCGTGCACTGCGCCTGGCCCGCCACAGGAGTCGCTAGTGCACGATGAGATAAGGATATCCCTACCGGCCAAACACTCCCTAACCCGGACGACGCTAGGCCAATTGTGCTTCACCCCACGGACCTCCCGGTCGTGGCCGGCTGCGACAGAGCCTGGGCGCGAACCCATGGTCTCTGGTGGCACAGCTAGCATTGTGATGCAGTGCCCTAGACCACTGCCCCACCTGGGAGGCCCCCACACAAATGTTCTATAGGATTGAGGTCAGGGCAATAGTACACATGTACAAACAATAGTACACAAGTATAAACAACATGGGACCACGCAGCCGTCATACCGCTCAGGAAGGAGACACGTTATGTCTCCTAGAGTAGAACGTACTTTGGTGCGAAAAGTGCAAATCAATCTCAGAACAACAGCAAAGGACCTTGTGAAGATGCTGGATGAAACAGGTACAAAAGTATCTATATCCACAGTAAAACGAGTCAAATATTGACATAACCTTAAAGGCCGCTCAGCAAGGAAGAAGCCACTGCTCCAAAACCACCATAAAAAGCCAGACGACGGTTTGCAACTGCACATGGGGACAAAGATCATGTCACGCCCTGGTCGAAGTATTTTGTGTTTATCTTCATGTATTGGGTCAGGCCAGGGTGTGGCATGGGTTTTTGTATGTGGTGTGTATATATTGGGATTGTAGCTAGTGGGGTGATTTAGCAAAGTCTATGGCTGTCTGGAGTGGTTCTCAATCAGAGGCAGGTGTTTATCGTTGTCTCTGATTGGGAACCATATTTAGGCAGCCATATTCTTTGAGTTTGTCGTGGGTGATTGTCCTTAGTGTCGTTGTTCCTATCTCTTTATTTATTTACTCAAGTATAGGCTGTTTCGGTTTTCGTTACGTTCTTTGTTTTGTAGTGTTTTGTGTTTATTCGTGTTTCACGTTGTTCATTAAACATGGATCGCAATCTACACGCTGCATTTTGGTCCGACTATCCTTCACCACATGAAAACCGTTACAGATCATACTTTTTGGAGAAATGTCCTCTGGTCTGATGAAACAGAAATAGAACTGTTTGGCCATAATGACCGTCGTTATGTTTGGAGGAAAAAGGGGGAGGCTTGCAAGCCTAAGAACACCATCCCAACCGTGAAGCACACTATCCCAATCGTGAAGCACGGGGGTGGCAGCATTATGTTGTGGGGGTGCTTTGCAGCAGGAGGGACCGATGCACTTCATAAAATAGATGGCACCATGAGGATGGAAAATTATGTGGATATATTGAAGAAACATCTCAAGACATCAATCAGGAAGTTATAGCTTGGTCGCAAATGGGTCTTCCAAATGGACAATGACCCAAAGCATACTTCCAAAGTTGTGTCAAAATGGCTTGAGGACAACAAAGTCAAGGTATTAGAGTGGCCATCACAAAGCCCTGACCTCAATCCTATTGAACAATTGTGGGCAGAACTGAAAAATCTAGTGCGAGCAAGGATGCCTATAAACCTGACTCAGTTACACCAGTTCTGTCTGGAGGAATGGGCCAAAATTCACCCAACTCATTGTGGGAAGCTTGTGGAAGGCTACCCGAAATGTTTGACCCAAGTTCAACAATTTAAAGCCAATGCTACTGAATACTAATTGCGTGTATGTAAACCTCTGACCCACTGGGAATGGGATGAAAGAAATAAAAACTGAAATAAATCATTCTGACATTTCACATTCTTAAAATAAAGTGGTGATCCCAAACTGAGCCAAGGACAGGGAATTTTTACTAGGATTAAATGTCAGGAATTGTGAAAAACTGAGTTCAAATGTATTTGGCTAAGGTGTATGTAAACTTCTGACTTCAACTGTAAGCATAGGCCCCCGCTCCGTGTCTTACCAGTGTATAACCCGCCAGCTGTATGTTCTTAATGTCGTCGTTCAGCCACGACTCGGTGAAACATAAGATATTACAGTTTTTAATGTCCCTTTGGTAGGATATAAGTGCGTTCAGCTTGTCACATTTATTTTCCAGCGATTGAACATTAGCTGGCAGGACAGAAGACAAGGGCAGATTAGCCACTCGTCGCCTGATCCTCACAAGGCACCCAAATCTTTTTCCACTAAATCTCAGTTTCCTTCTCCAGCGAATCACATGGATCTGGGCCTGGTCGGGTGTCTGTAGTAGTATATCCCTCCCATCTGACTCATTGAAGAAGAACTCTTCGTCCAGTTTGAGGTGAGCAATCATAGTTCTGATGTCCAGAAGCTCTTTTCGGTCATAAGAGACGGTAGCAGCAACATTATGTACAAAACAAGTTACAAACAACGCGAAAAAACAAACAAAATAGCATGGTTGGTTAAGAGCCGATAAGTGTACCTTGGCCAATGCGATGTCAGTGTGCTTCTTGAATATGAGAGTGGAAGGATAGTGGATTGTGGGAGTTTTGAGGGGTGTTCAGTAAGACTGTTTGCACAGAGAGAGGCTGAAGGAAGAGGCAACTTGGAACAGATTTGATGAATGTGTGGTTAACTCAGTGCTGTAGCTGTACCACTATTAGTACACTGGTCAACTGTTTCTTCTCCTCCTGCTACAAACACAACTCATGTTGAAGACCAAAGAGTCTCTGTTCAGGCTCCCGAGTGGCGCAGCAGTCTAAGGCACTGCATCTCAGTGCTAGAGGTGTCACTGTAGACCCTGGTTCGATCCTGGTCTGTATCACAATCGACCATGATCGGGAGTCCCATAGGGCGGCGCACCATTTGTCCAGCGTCATCCTGGTTAGGGGAGAGTTTGGCCGGGGTTTGCTGTCATTGTAAAACAAGAACATGTTCTTAACTGACTTGCTTAGTTCATGTGATGTAAAAGTGCTTTGGAGACAGTGGAATATTGACCATTATTATCACGCCCCCCCGTCTAGACAGCCAGCAACTAACTCTGCTGCAATCACTGACTGAACTGGAGGCACGCTCTGAAAGAAACTTCCCCTCTGCATTTGAGAACAACAGGCAAAGCATCCACTATCACCATCACGGCATGCCTATGGGATCCTGCTATCACAGCACTGGCTTGCAGTGCTATAGAGGGGAGCTGGGAGTGGCTGTTGCCAGTATGTGAAAGCAGCATATTTCTTGAGGCGGTGGCAATTTGCATGATTAATAAAAGTATTTTAATTAGGACTCATTCTTATCAATGAAACTGTTGTTCGCAGCGGAACACAACAACCACAGCCGTTATCAGGCTGTCCTCCCACGGCTGCTTCACAAAATGAAAAACTGAAATAAAAAACAGGCTGTGGTTTGGCAGCTGATAGATAGGCGCCATTATCATTGTAATTAACATCCAAACACAGTGTAGCGCAGTGGAGGGAGACTCACACTGACACTCACTGTTGCCTTCTGCCCAAAAACCAGTGGGAGGAGCAGGAGGCAGGAGCACGTATTACCACCATTATCCACGTCTGAAAACACTGTGGTATCACTGCTCCCGGTGCCCAAACCCATTGGCTATTTTGTATGTGTTGAAATGACTGTGCACTGCAGCAGCTGTGTTGAATACACATTGATTGTTTTATAGTCAATTGTTCAAAATACTCGGTTCCATGAAAACATTTTTCTGTTTTATTTTTTTCTTTGGTTTGCTACTCATGAACATAAAATAGCAGTGTGTTCTGTTCTGACCATGCTTGTTCCACAGGAATGAGAGGACCGACATAAATGGTACCAGGACAAGATGTTCATTTGCACATCTGGAACACAACCAGAAACTATTCAAGATATGTGTGTCTCAAAGACACAGCAATGCCCTCTTTTTGAAGCTCTGAAACTTGCTGCGACGTTGCTACTGTAATTGCAGCGTTACTACACAGGTATAGAGCAAGTTAGTGTAAAGTGTTACCGTCTTTGCCTTCCTAATTTCTAGTCCTCTTTCTTTTTTTTACCCCTTTTTTCTCCCCAATTTCGTGGTATCCAATTGGTAGTAGTTAGTCTTGTCTCATCGCTGCAACTCCCGTACGGACTCGGGAGAGGCGAAGGTCGAGAGCCATGCGTCCTCCGAAACACAACCCAACCAAGCCGCACTGCTTCTTGACACAATGCCCATCCAACCGGAAGCCAGCCGCACCAATGTGTCGGAGGAAACACTGTACACCTGGCGACCTGGTCAGCGTGCACTGCGCCCGACCCGCCACAGGAGTCGCTAGTTCGTGATGAGACAAGGATATCCCTGCCGGCCAAACCCTCCCTAACCCGGATGACGCTCGGCCAATTGTGCTCCGCCCCATGGGCCTCCCGGTCGCGGCCGGCTGCGACAGAGCCTGGACTCTAACCCAGAATCTCTGGTGGCTCAGCTAGCACTGCGATGAAGTGCCTTAGACCACTGCACAACCCGGGAGGCCAATTTCTAGTCCTCTTTAACCACACTAGAAGGCTTTCTAGTACCTCCTTATGCCTATAATTACATCTTGTCTGTGACTCAACTGGGTGATAATGTATGATATGGAGGTTTAACTCCCAGTTAACAAGCACTGCTTCGTGTCTGTAGCGATCGTGACCTTCCAGTTTGTTGTCCTATCATCAACCTTTTGACCTCTGACCTTCTCCGTAGCCGATGGCTGATTTAAAAAACATTCTTGTGACGAGTTACGTGTAGCACGTTTATGATGAAAAACCTAATTTGAGCCTGGTTCTGGTTATAGGTTGTGGAAAATCAAACCTAGCTCTTTCTTCTCCCTCCCTTGGTTGGCTTGTTATTGTCTAACCCTGAGGGTACTGGGAGAGATGTGCATCGTTGCTGAATTTATCGGCCAGAGGAATGTGCTCCTGTTTAATCTCCTGAGACCCATGCAAGCTGCCCGTATGTGTGTTTGTTTGTTCAAGCATGAGTTTATATTTGTGTGTTTGTGCGTGTGTTTGCATGTGTGCCTGTTTGCGTGTATATAAACAAGCGTGTGTTTACACACTTACAAGAGAGATCTTATTCTCAATGTGACGTCCTGATAAAAATACGTGTCATGCATACATGCGTATGTGTGTGTGTGTGTGTTTTTGTGTGTGTTTTTGTGTGTGTGTGTGTGTGTACGTGCGTGCGTGCAAATTATGCTATTGCACGCGTGTGTGTGTGTGTGTGTGTGTGTGTGTGTGTGTGCGCGTAGCGCCACAGTCCTATAACACGGTTGAAGCCTAATCTCCATGATACCACCATACATATAAGATAATGCTGGTGAGCTTTAAATGCCTCAGGGCTTATCATCCTCACGTTGCTTTCACTCTCTATGGCCTTTTGTTGAGTCCCTCCCTCACATTTCACACACACAGACGTGCACACACACACACACACACACACACTTGCGCATACACACACACTCTCGCATACACACACTCGCGTATACACATACACACACATACACACACACACACTCGTGCATACAGACACACACACACACTTGCGCATACACGCGCAAACACACACACACGTGCATACACACACAGTCCTTCACTGTAGCTGTTACTAGCTGTCATACTGTATGTGTTGAGTCTCTGTAACAACAACAACAACAACAACAACAACAACCATGTATTCAGAATGACTAATGTATTCAGCAGTGCCTCAACAGGATTACTCATATGACACTACCTGCAGGGCAGGCAATGTGCTGCTGTGCTGCTCTGTTCTAGTATTTGGTGTGTGTCTCACTTGTGAAGTAAAGGCAGAAGATGAGGATTACAGCTGCTGATGTGCTAAGTGATAATTGCAACATATGTTGATCCTGTTTGATTATTTACTTATTTGCTTAGTGGGTAGAAAATAATAACATGTGGGGAGGATGGGAGGAGAGGGAGTCGACAAACCAAATCTCTTACTCACACACATATATGCACACACACACACATACACACACATACACACACACACACACACACACACACACACACACACACACACACACACACACACACGCACACACAAACACACACACACACACACCTGAAGAGCCATCAGGAGCACATGGTTACTCCAGTCAAGACTGTGATTCATCTTGATTGGATATTTAAAAGTTTAGTGGGCCTGAAATCCTTGAATTTTAAGAGCCACTCAGGACCTAGAGATGCCAACTGTGGTTTATTAAAATGGCCTTGAGTGCAGCTTGATAATGAGATCATACAGAAATACCTTTAGTACAATTGATTGGAGGTAAGCCACAGATACTCTGACAACAGTGGTGGTGGTATTCACTCTCTTAGAGCAACCTCATATACTGTACTGTATTTGTTTAGTACTCCTGTATTCCTGCCATTCCCGCAGAGTACCAGGACCTCTGGGAGTTGTTCAGTAAGGCCCAGGCCACTTCGCTGCCACCACACCGACCATATGACTGTGGGATTGACCTTCTCCCAGGCATCACTCTGGCCCTGGGACGACTGTACTCTTTGTCGGGTCTGGAGACCAAGGCTATGGAGACCGACATTGAGGAGTCCCTAGCTGCAGGGTTCATCTGTCCTTCTGCCTCCCACGCCAGCGCAGGGTTCTTCTTGTGGAGAAGAAGGACAAAACTCTGCACCCATGCATCAAATACCGGGGTCTCAACGATATCATGGTAAAGAACCGCTACCCGCTACCTCTCATCTCCTCGGCCTTCGAGCCGCTCGGGGAGGCCACCGTGTTCTCCAAGCTGGAGCTATGGAAAGCTTACCACCTGGTGCGGATACGGGAAGTAAAGGGTATGAATACTTATGTGAAATTTCTGTTTTTTATTTTTAATATTATTTATATTTATTTCTAAAAACCTGATTTTACTTTATCATTATGGGGTATTGTGTGTAAAAATAATTTAATCAATTTTAAAATAAAGCTGTAACCTAATACAATGCGGAAAAAGTCAAGGGGTCTGAATACTTTCCGAAGGCACTGTATATATATATACAGTGGGGCAAAAAAATATTTAGTCAGCCACCAATTGTGCAAGTTCTCCCACTTAAAAAGATGAGAGAGGCCTGTAATTTTCATCATAGGTACACTTCAACTATGACAGACAAAATGAGAAAAAAAATCCAGAAAATCACATTGTAGGATTTTTAATGAATTTATTTGCAAATTATGGTGGAAAATAAGTATTTGGTCACCTACAAACAAGCAAGATTTCTGGCTCTCACAGACCTGTTCTTTAAGAGGCTCCTCAGTCCTCCACTCATTACCTGTATTAATGGCACCTGTTTGAACTTGTTATCAGTATAAAAGACACCTGTCCACAACCTCAAACAGTTACACTCCAAACTCCACTATGGCCAAGACCAAAGAGCTGTCAAAGGACACCAGAAACAAAATTGTAGACCTGCACCAGGCTGGGAAGACTGAATCTGCAATAGGTAAGCAGCTTGGTTTGAAGAAATCAACTGTGGGAGCAATTATTAGGAAATGGAAGACATACAAGACCACTGATAATCTCCCTCGATCTGGGGCTCCACGCAAGATCTCACCCCGTGGGGTCAAAATTATCACAAGAACGGTGAGCAAAAATCCCAGAACCATACGGGGGGACCTAGTGAATGACCTGCAGAGAGCTGGGGCCAAAGTAACAAAGCCTACCATCAGTAACACACTACGCCGCCAGGGACTCAAATCCTGCAGTGCCAGACGTGTCCCCCTGCTTAAGCCAGTACATGTCCAGGCCCATCTGAAGTTTGCTAGAGAGCATTTGGATGATCCAGAAGAAGATTCTCCCAATGTCATATGGTCAGATGAAACCAAAATAGAACTTTTTGGTAAAAACTCAACTCGTCATGTTTGGAGGACAAAGAATGCTGAGTTGCATCCAAAGAACACCATACCTACTGTGAAGCATGGGGGTGGAAACATCATGCTTTGGGGCTGTTTTTCTGCAAAGGGACCAAGACGACTGATCCGTGTAAAGGAAAGAATGAATGGGGCCATGTATCGTGAGATTTTGAGTGAAAACCTCCTTCCATCAGCAAGGGCATTGAAGATGAAATGTGGCTGGGTCTTTCAGCATGACAATGATCCCAAACACACCGCCCGGGCAATGAAGGAGTGGCTTCGTAAGAAGCATTTCAAGGTCCTGGAGTGGCCTAGCCAGTCTCCAGATCTCAACCCCATAGAAAATCTTTGGAGGGAGTTGAAAGTCTGTGTTGCCCAGCAACAGCCCCAAAACATCACTGCTCTAGTGGAGATCTGCATGGAGGAATGGGCCAAAATACCAGCAACAGTGTGTGAAAACCTTACAGAAAACCTTACCTTACAGAAAACGTTTGACCTCTGTCATTGCCAACGAATGGTATATAACAAAGTATTGAGATAAACTTTTGTCATTGACCAAATACTTATTTTCCACCATAATTCGCAAATAAATTCATTAAAAATCCTACAATGTGATTTTCTGGATTTTTTCCCCTCATTTTGTCTGTCATAGTTGAAGTGTACCTATGATGAAAATTACAGGCCTCTCTCATCTTTTTAAGTGGGAGAACTTGCACAATTGGTGGTTGACTAAATACTTTTTTGCCCCACTGTATATACACACATTTAAAATATATATATATGGGAAATTGGAAATGATGCAGCCAATTATATATACTGTATATATACAGTATATAGTCATAGTATTGATACAACGCACAACCTCCCTTAGAATGGAGGTAAAATACGGCATCAGACTGTAGCCTATATTATACTATTCCTGTCCTACTGTAGACTTCTTTAACTTCACCTCTTCCATCTCCACACAGGGTCTGAAAGGAATGTGGCTGTCAGATCCTTCTCAGAATGAAGGGAGAGTTGACACAGCAGAACATGCACTGTTCACTGTAAAGTGTCAGGCCTCTATGATGGGTGACTGCTGCGTCTCATGGCGGGGAGCCAAAACCTGATTGATGTCGGATTCAGAGAGTGCTCAACACTGCGGTGACTTCCACTTTAAAACCCCATGCGTTAACTTACGCTAATTCAAATGCAAGTAAATAAAATTAACTGTGATGTTATATTATATTAGAAATCATTGGAGAAGAACAGGGAGTTCTTGCCATTCAAAAGCAGGTACTTGCTTATGCACGAGGTAGGGAAATACTGTTCGATTTCACTCCAGCCTAGCTTATCTGCACATTCTCATTATCACCAGCTGGTTGTTTGAGGTCTTGTATGGTCCCTTTCTTATGGGAAATAAATGCAGTACACATCATTGCATTTTGCGTCAAAAAGTAATCTGGCCCTCTTTGATGTCTCGTAGATCAATGCATTGTACTCTTTCCGTCCGCCATACCTTACCTCATTGTTAACCTTCAGACGTATAAGTTACCAGACCCGGACTCAGGAAATGCTAACCCTGGAGATCCCTTTAATCTCCACCTGTTTTATGTTTTATGCCTATCATGTGGAATTATCTCTAAAACTCCTTAAAGCTGGTGGAGTTGGCGTCTATAGGGCAATTCAGGTGGATGTTGCAGAGCCTTATACTGAAGAATATGTTTGTTTCATGTGATTGTGTTTTGCTTTTCATGTTTTGTGAAAGAGACCGTGGTCTCAGCATGACTCCCTGCTTAAATAAAGGTTAAATATATCTTATATGGTGCCAAGCATAGAAATCAACCTAAACACGACTTGTCAGTTCAAGGTTAGGAGGACCTTCTATGAGACATGGTGCAGGTATTAACAGAATTAACAAACAGAATCCCCAGGAGGGATCACTGTTTTACTACAAGTAAGTTTGGGACAGGTAATGAGTGCCTTTGGGCGGATCATGAATAAAACATCTGTCTTGACTCTTTTTCCTGACATTCCTGTCAATCTCCACAACAAAAGATCTGTTGTTTCTAATGATGAGTGTGTCTGTGTGTGTGCTGTGACAATGTGACACTGCTGTCGTCATTAAAGGCTACACATTAACTTGTGACAGGACTCACAGATGATAGTATATCACGCCTGACAGGAGAAGAGTGCAATTGAGGTTCGTAATTCGAGGCGTTCCTGCATCTGCAGGAACTCCTCTTTATACTTCGATTGTTTCATTTTTAAGTTAGGAAAGGCAAGGGGCGATCCAGTACAGTAGGTGGCATTAATGTACAATAGTGTTGGATGCCAGCCGCCGATGAACCCCACAGAAGAAGGGGAGAAGGGGTGGGGCTACAACGGTAGCTAGGTAGTCGTACACCGGTAGATAATGTCCTTCACCCCGCCTGTCGGGGACTGTTTTCACGCAGTTCTGTTAACGACAGTGAGGGCAGGTTTTTAGCAGGTGGGAGTGAATGACACTGTGTGCTAGCTTAGCCAGCTTGTACTAAGGAGGACTCTGGTACACATCAGGCGGGTGGCGGGAGTGACACCGTGAGCTGCAACTGGAGTGAAAGACACTGTCTGCGGCTAGCTAGCAAGGAGAATTCCGGTAGGCAGGGGTGATAGTACTTTTATTTCCCTTCCTGTAGGGTGCTCAAGGGGGGGCGTTCATGCAGGAACCAATGGGGTGCCCGGGGGGGTGTTCATGAAGAAACCAATGGGATGTTCGAGGGGAGGCGGTCCTGCAGATGCATGAATGCCCACATGCAGGAATGCCCCGAATTGCAGGCTGCAGTTGTATGCAACTGCCTGACTGGGGTGACATGATGTTCTTTCCAAGCCATTAGCCAATTACCAAATCGACTGAACAAACCGCAGATAATTGTCATTGCTTTAGAATGAAAACCAGAGGGGTATACTACAAAGTAAGCTAAATCTACTCAGGGTTTTCTAGCCAGCTTCCGTTAGCTTCACATTCTAGCTCGGGCTTTATCCGTACTACGATTGCTCGTCCTCCTGCTGCTCCAGCAGGCTTGTAACTACGCGTGCATGTCGCACGTGGCTAGTTGAACCCGGAAACAATGCTGAAACATCAACCCATGGGAAGTCAGTGCCACATTTAAATTTGTGCCAAAATCAAAATTCAACAAAAGTTATCTTGCAAATTCAGCAGGCTATGCAAAAAAACATATTTGACAAATAAAATATTTAATCAGTCATCTTCCTGAAATGAAGAGGATGATGACACGATCTTTGCAAGAGGAAGGGAATCTGCCGAGTTGGCCTGCCCGGGAGCAGGTTAGTTCTGAAGGATTTGTTGCCTTATACATTTTCCTGGCTAAAATGTGAGCCACTTTCGTGGTACCGGTTATCCTGAGTTGAACTCAGACTTGTACAAAGTTACCTCGGTAACTCCTCAAACCTGATTCGTAGTATTAAAGCTCTGGTGTATGTTAGACTGACCTTGAGTCTCCATGGTCCCTATTGTTTTGAGTTGAATGTACGGTAGAGCGTGAAACAAAACACATTATACTCTCTCCAACTGATTTTGTGGAAGAAATCATGGTCGGGTTTGGGGATTTTTGAGACAAAGTTATAGTATTTTTTGCATTTTTACCAGATAAGTTGACAGAGAATACATTCAAGACATGCACAATGCATCTGTAGATTTCTGACTGACAAGTAACAGGAACATGATGGGTGATGATATCACCCTGCACTTGCCCCACCGACACAGGATACATGGTGGATTCATTACCCATGGTCCTTCATTGATTAGGCTCAAGGGAACCAGCCTTCCTAGGCCCGAGTCTTAGGACCAGGATGTTGTGGACACTTATCTGGCTAAACAGGAAGTGTATTTAAATCAAGATTGAATGACTCTCGGGTTAAGAGGCACGGTAATCGTGGAGGGGCTTTTCGACATCCTAGGGGAGATATTATACGTAGGTTAATGTGTTGTATATTGAATGGGAGTAGATTATCACCCCTATGCCTGTTCAAAATCTTTCTGTGTAGTCTCCTGGTGCTTGTTATGATATTTATGGTGCTATTATTGACTACACTCTCTTTCTCTCCTGTACGATTCACACAGCTGTGCAGTATGAGGCATGTGCACACACACACACACACACACACCAATTTTTGCCAGATGTTTATGGAAAACGTCTCTCACGGCAGCTGTCGTTTCTGGCTGGAGAACCCGCAACCTGTTCAGCAGCTGTTCTGATGGACTGATGCGGCTGCTCCCCAACAACGCTGCCATTTGAACTGTCCAACCCTAGCTCCACCCCCTTCCCTTCCAGCACCCAGGCACTGTCCCTTCCCTGTGCACGAGACCGGAAGAACCAGCAGCTGCCCGGGATCCGGCCATGGAGGGCTGCCCATTGTCCAGCTCAGAGAGGCTACACTGAGAACAGGCTTAGTGTTCCTAGGCAGATAGATAGCTGGCTGGATGTTGACTATGAGCCCTCCACTGTCCACCAACCACCAGCAACCCCCTGACCTCCCTCCACTACCCTACACAACAGAGCCTGTTTAATCACAGTACAGTGGCTGGTTTTTGTCTGGCTCACCATAAGGTCTGTGCGGGTGTGACGGATGGAGGTGAGGGACGATTGGGACAGAGGGGGGTTGATTAGCGTCTCTGGACAATGTCCCCTTACACACACTTCTCACTCACAGCACCAGACCCAGTCTTTTAGAATGCAGCTCATACACACACACACACACACACACACACACACAAAAAAAACACACACTCAAAACAGAGCATAGCCCAAGTGTTTTGTCAGGCTGGAAACATTTCAGTCACAATGGGACTGAAGCAGAAAATTATACACAGGGGAGTGAAGGCTTTGTGGACACAATATGGAGCATATGGACACAATATGGAGCATATGGACACAATACTGCTGCCTCATGCCATGATGCACTCTGTGTTCTTGTTGTTGTAGTGAACACAGGGCTCAAGATGTAATGCAAAACAAATTATTTTCACATTTCGATTGAAGATGGTTGTTTTGATACCCCTTCAAACACATGCTGACAATTTGATTCATCACCATGGTTACATACGAAGACTTAAGATTTTATTTGTATTTCTTAAATTATACACTATAAGGAAGGGGGGATAATGGATTTTTTTTTGTGCTGCAGTACAGTAGGAGCTTTTGCCCACTTCAGTGGCTGTTTGAGAGGGTGTGTGCATGAAAACATTGCATTAGGGTTGAAAAGATGTGCCGCCTCCACCCAAACACATTTCACAGAGTGTAATGTCAGAGTGCTCCCAGCGAAGCCCACTGCGTCCATCAGAGAGAGTCATGATTATCACAGGAAATGTGTCATGACATGCTGTGCCATGTAGTCAGTGCTCTCTGATAAAAGCCATCAGAAACAGGCCGAGTGGATGCGTTTGGAACCATAGCCACTATTCCGACACACACATAAGCCACACACGCACATGCGCGCACACGTGCGAGCACATCATTCTCTAACATACGTCAACGCTCACACATACAACACCTGTAGACACACTCACATATTCATGCTTCCAAACATAAGCCGTCAACTGTCATATTCCAGCCAGTTCGCTCAAGATTCACTTCGAAATTGTACGTCCATGCGTGTCCCGAGGACGTCAGGAGATGCCTTCAAAACTTGCCGCTAGTGGCATGATTGAGCGCTATTACCATCAAGTAGGCTTGGGTATTGCCATGGCATTATGGAAGGGAATGGCGGATGGGCACAAGCCGCAAGCTCCGGCTCCGAGGGTCGCATATTCAATCCCAGCGGTAGACACTCATTATTTTTTATAAATGTTTAACCTATTCCAAACCTTAACCTTTAACTTAACCATTCAGAATGAATCAAGGGGGAGCCCTAGCAGGAGGAGGCAACCCAGTAATGAATGTTTCTCGAGAGCAACTTCGAAATTTGACGTTCAAAGAAACATGGAACAATTTCAGAATCTGAAGTCAAATTGGTCAAACCGTGAGATCTTGTTGCACACTCACGCACACGCTCGCAGATGTATATTCAAAGCACCAACTTAAACTCAAATGCAACTCAAATACACACACACACACACACACACACACACACACACACACACACACACACAGCAAAACAAAATTGGTTCTAATGAAAGTTCCTAGAACATTTGTTAGGTTGCGGCAAATGTTCTCATAACACAAAAACTCTCCAGTTGTGCTGATGATTGTATGAAACATTCACCTGACATTGAAACGTTCCCAGAACACATTTAGTCTGTTCTCCAAAGGTTCCCAGAATGTTTAATTGTGTTATGGAAAAAGTCTGGTGGGAACATTGTGTGGACATCACAAAAGATATCTTCCCGGAACATAAAAACTGTTCAGATGTGCGGAGGATGATACCATGTTTCTTTTAGGTTGCAGAAAACATTCACCTGATGTTACAAGAACCACATTTTTTATTTTCTTTAAAAGTTATTAAAACATTTCTTTAGGTTTCGGGAACATTGCAGGGATATGACAAGAGATACAAAATACAAAATCTGTTGATGACATTCTTACAACGTTTGTATCAGGGCGCAAAAAAAACATTCCCTCAATGTTCTTTGAATGTTATTCCTATGTTCCCAGAATGATAAAAGAACGTTTTTTTTTACAGTCCGTGTGTTTGCGTTATCTTACTGTTGAGGAAGTTAGTTGTACAACAATCCATGTAGAAACACCTATAGCAAATATAGCTGTGAGTAGCAATGAACAGGGCTCACAGGGTGACGGAAAGGACACAAGATCAATTGGATAACAAAGCAAGCGCTCTATCATGTAGGAACCTGATTTCTTTATGTGCCATCATGAGTTTAAAGACAACATCTGGAGTGAATCTGATGTGCGGTTCATGCGGGGAAGATGTTGCAGATGATTTTGCGCATTAGCATTACGTATGTTAAGAAGGACTTGCTAATAGTTTCCTTGTTCTTTGAGATATTAATACCAAATTCAGTGCGGTTCATCTTAGGTTAGTCCATGACAGCGATGACATGTTTCAAGTTGATAGGCCCCTGTGGAGTGGATTTACACTGGTTTAAATGGACACGTAAAATCCGACTTTAATTTGTAAATAACTCAACCATGTTTTGACCAATCCCTAGTTAGAGAAAAGCTAAGTTACGGGCCTAAATTCCACATTTTGTGTCATTTGGTTCTATTGTTCATGAGAAGAAGATTTTTTAATATTATTTTGCTGTGCATATTTCAACATATTAGCTTATGTGTTAATATGCATCTACTGGTATACTGTGGCCATCTTTTAATGCATCATAGTTATTTTCTCAAATTATTGTGATGAGTCCAAAGACCAAATTTGGAGTGAATTTGATTTTTAGTCCATGAGAAGATAAAACAATTATTTTAAGCGTAAGTTTTACAAAAAAAGTGATTTGTTAATTGTTTCCTTATTTTTCAAGATAATAATGCAAAACTTAACGTAGTTCATCATGGCAATGTCTTTGATGACCCTAAAATGTTTCAAGTTGATGGGCCATTGTGAAGTGGATATAGACATTTCTGAAATACATTGTTTCAGTTGTTGTTTAGGTAGCTGAGTGAACACACACCCTTCCCCTCTTCCCCTATCAAATTAAATTAAATCTAATTTCATCGGTTGTACGCACGTTTGGCAGATGTTATTACGAGTGTAGTGAAATGCTTGTGTTCCTAGCTCCAACAGCGCAGTATTATCTAACAGTACACAACAATACACACAAATCCAAAAGTAAAAGAATGGAATTAAGAAATTAAGAAATATTAAGATGAGCACTGTCAGAGTCTGGAGCATATGGGATGTATAGACGTTGTGGACAGTATGTGGATAGAACATGTAGCATATCTGAAGAACACGTAGGATAGAAAAGTATTTGTACAGCAATAGTTGAATAGGATGTCCTTGACTAGAATACAGTATATCTGCCACCCCTCCAGCTGATACCGCCTCCCCTTTCTGTTGCAGACTGACAACTGGACTCATCTGCCTGGCAGGAAAATCCACCCTAAGACAGAGAGGTATATGAGAGAGATCAAGAGAGGGAGAGATATGGATAAATGAAGAGAGAGAGAGAGAGAGAGAGAGGAGTATGGGAATAATGAATAGCACAAAGAGGTCAAGTAAGTGTATGGTGGAGTGAGAGAGAGATGGAGGGAGAGAGAAAAAGGAATGAGACAAACAAAAAAGGATTCTAATGGGAGGATAGAAGTCAGCCAGAGTACAGCACCAGCAGTGGAATATGAGTCTGCCTGCCACTGCCTGGGGTGTTTATGGGCTCACTGTGAGAGTGCAGCAGTCCTGACAAGGGGAAGAATGGGCGCAAACAGGAATGACTAAATAAGGTGGATGGGCCAAGGCTAGGTGGAACAACAAGGCCACATTTCTATAGACAGATGAACAGGTATCCATGCGCAAAGAAACAGGGAAAAGGGTCAGACAGACAGACAGACAGACAGACAGACAGACAGAGATGAATAGACAGGGAGACAGAGAAACAACCAACACCCAGATGGACATATTGACACACAGATAGTGGAGGCAGACAAAGTGGCAGACGGATGGACTGCTAGGCATGAACAGATACAGACAAAGAGACAGCCAGAAAGACAGAGACAGCCTTGAGTATAATGCACCCTCTACAGAATGTCAGGTTCAAGGAATTGCATTTCAAACACGATACAACAACTTGGTAGTGGTCTAACTATCCCTCTGTATAGTTTCATTTACAGCTAAATGCAATCTTCAAAAAGCATTCAATCACAGGTGTGAAGAAGCCTGAACGCTGAGCCGTGATCATAGTTGTAGAAGAGAAATGAAGTGCCCTTAGAATGTGATGCAGTAGAATCAATCCACCAAGCGCAACACAGTGCATTCTGTATTCAATGCATAGTCAATCAGTATGATACCTTATGTGATCTTAGGCCACTCTAGTGGGACCTGATGTGGTGACTCAACTATCGGTCTTAACGACAGTGAACAGCTAATCAACGTGCAATTATCATATTATTATTTACAAAGCCTATAAATGTGCTATACTCTTGGTGATTTACTATTATTTTGTATTTTTTATTGAACCTTTGTTTATCAGACTAAAGCTTACTGGGACTTTTAGTCATCTCACGTTGAGTTATTACCACACTGTTCAACTCAAGAGACAGAAACATAACAGAAGAACAGATACGAGCAGGTCACAGATACCAACCTGCCCCTGATTGTTTGCTTCTGTCATTTACTCGGAGGGAGAGAAGCGGCGGGAGGCTTCCTCCGTCTAAAAAGGCGGGGAAAGAACGTATACATAGACAAGAGGGTAACAACTTGACAAGTCGGCTGTATAGAAGCCTCGGAAACTGACAGCGATGTGATGTTTTGACATCGATGTGATGTTTTGCCATCAGTCTGTATCAATGAAAGCATCTCCACCTTTCAAGTCAACAGTAATGGTCCTTAGCAGCGGAACTTATCTCTGTAGATTTCTATTTAAAGGATCGAGCTACCCCTGTCTATCTAGCAACATCGATTTTTATTGGAACAGATCAATGTTGGCCATTTCTCTCAATCTAAAGAACTGTTCGTAGCTCTAATGATGTCTTTATGTCAATACAATCCTAGTTCCTGTAGATGTCTGTCTGTACGGCGCTGACCTGGGTTTCAAAACCAGGATCTTTTAGTGTATTAATATAAATGTGATTTTCAATTAATAGAACCTACTTCTGCCCTTGACAGTTATTATGAAAATACCTCACCTCCCAAAATGCATTGCCTCTTTAAGGGTTGAATAAAAATGCTTGGACCCCACTCAAACCTTTTAGCCACATAGATAGATGCATTTATTTTGGACCATTTAAAACACAATACAACCACACATGTGGTTAAAGCATTTAGAAACATTGAGGAAGACACAAAACAAGGTTGAAAACCTATTTCCATTGTGGTCCTTTATTAATGGTTATAAAATGTACAAACATACATATGGTAGTCCTAGGCTACACAGTAGACCTAGTCTACTTGGGTTACACATATCACACATACCAGAACAAAGGACAGAGCGACATTGTCATAGCCATAGAGCAGGACTTCCTCAGTAAATCAGGGATCTCAAGCCTCTAAACTGAGTTTGATGATGGTTGATGATGGTGATGCCAGGTGATGCAGTTGGCTTGCCAGCTCTGATGTTATCCTCTGCCTCTCTGTAGCCTGTGATGCCAGGTGATGGAGTTGTCTTGCTAGCCCTGGTGTCATCCTCAGCTCAGCCTCTCTGTAGCCCTCTATTTAAAAATTTTTTTTTTTTTAAATCTATTTATAGTTTCCCAACCAGAAGTGGACCCGAGAGCATTTTCTATGAGAAGAACATTATTGAATATGGAAAATGCCACCAAAACAGCGAAGGGAAATGCTCTTGCTCTTTTAACTAGGTGAGCTGCAGGCTTCTGGTGTTTGTGTTGCTGTTGCTATTATAATGTTTATCATGTTCCAGGATAGAGCACGGTGTGGGTCGTGTGCCTGTTTGTGAAGCTTAGCTATCCTCAGGGAGAGGAGAACATTTGGAATACAGTGGACATTCTTAACGGGCCATTTATGAACTCCGGTACTCCCTTATGGCAGTTTATAAAGGTGAATTATTATGGCCATGATAATGATGATGATTATTGGGGGAGGGTGATAATGTTGTTTGTATTACATGAGGGGGCCCTAAGACAGACACCGTCTTTCCAGGCCACTGGTCATAATCACACAGACGATGTTGGTTATTGATGGAGGAGAAATTGAAGGAAAGAAAGAGAGCATGAGAGAGATGTGAGAAAGACAGAATTCATGATCTTACTGGCCCATCTCCTCTGAAAAAAAATGAAGAGCTTTTCACACTCTTGGCATTCTCTCAACCAGCTTAACCTGGAATGCTTTTCCAACCGTCTTGGAGGAGTTCCTACATATGCTGAGCACTTGTTGGCTGCTTTTCCTTCACTCTGTGGTCCAACTCAGCGCAAATCATCTCAATTTGGTTGAGGTCTGGTAATTGTGGAGGGCAGGTCTCCATCCCTCCATCACTTCCCTTCTTGATCAAATAGTTCTTACACAGCCTGGAGGTGTGTTGGGTCATTGTCCTGTTGAAAAACAAATGATAGTCCCACTAAGCACCGACCAGATGGAATGGCGTATCGCTGCAGAATGCTGTGGTAGCCATGCTATTCTAATAAATCACTGACAGTGTCACCAGCAAAGCACCTGCACACCATCACACCTCCTCCTCCATGCTTCACGGTAGGAACCACACATGCGGAGATCATCCGTTCACCTACTCTACTTCTCACAAAGACATGGCGATTGGAACCAAAAATCTCACATTTTTGGTTCCAAAAATCTCAAAAGGACAGAATTCCACTGGTCTAATGTCCATTGCTCGTGTTTATTGGCCCAAGCATGTCTCTTCCTCACATTGGTGTCCTTTAGTAGTGGTTTATCTGCAGCAATTCGACCATGAATTCGACCTTGACTATGATTCTACAATGTAGAAAATAGTCAAACTAAAGAAAAACCCTTGAATGAATAGGTGTGTCCAAACTTTTGACTGGTACTGTATAATCCCATTGTTCTCTTAATCAGAACATTCAGTATTCTTCGTACATAGGGGATAACAGTCGTGGTTATTGATGATGGCTATGTTATGTAGTGCTGTTCAACAGTAGGCTACAGGCAGGCTGTGAAATGCCATTCCACTATAGTACAGTGTGGGGAAAGACCTTTAGATTCCTTATGGGTGATTCACTGACATTATGACATTCCTGGACTCCCCTCATGGAACGTAAGCACGCTGAGTCTAGACTCAGAGTGACTAAATGGACAAGTCCCTAGAGTCTATCCCCCGGTAACACATCCACTCCACTTAAAACACTCCACTAATAAAACAAACATTGGCTTTAGTGCTACAGGGTTTTAATGCTTACACGCACACACACACAAACACACACACACACACAGTGGACTGGCAGTTGTGTTATTTCAGGCTGGGTGAGGGTGACATTTTGGCAGCGTATTTGAAAATACACTGTTACATAGCAAATATACTGTTACGAGGCACACGTTTAGAATGCATCAGTTACGCAACTCAATTGGGCATCTTGAATCAGCACCATAAATTAATACAGTATTGCCACTGCATTAATTCCATGATAAGTGGAATTCTGAGTAGCATGGTCTCCTATACAGTAATCTAGTTAAACAATAATTATACAGTACATTGACATACAGATGTAGAATCTCAATTTGATCACTCTTTTGTTGCTGAGAACTTTCGTGCACAGCAGGAAATGCAGATTTGTAGTGTTTAAGGTTTAAAATGGCTTCTAAAGTTTGTAATTTCCACTTTAAAATGTCAGACTGGATGAAAAATGTATCAACCCCTACAAAAAAAATGTCCATTAATAATAATCCACATAATAATTCACATTTCCTGTTTCTGCAGGAATATTTTCCTGCTCTAGCAAACTGACTCTAATTAAGATCCTATATCTGTATCAGAGCTCTTACTCTACAGTACTTAGACACACATGTTGCATTAGAACAGCCAGTACCATTACTCATGTACTTTTTAAATGTAGGTCTACTCTTATATATGTACTCTATTTTAGAGGGGTCACAGCACATGGACTAAAATATAGAACCTTTTTCCATGAGCAAGGACATGGGGATGGAGATGGAAGAAATGATTTAAGTGGCCTCATCCAGAAAGCGGCAAATTGGCCTTCAGAAGAGGCCCTAAGGTCAGTACCCTCTAATCAAGCCTATTGAAGGGGTAAGGATGTGGAAGAGTGGAAAAAGCCATTGAGTACCTCATCTGGTGGGTTGAGGGTGTCTGATGCATATACTGTACATGCAGGTTCTGATCACGCTATTCAATCATCACCATTTATACTATATCCTGTATAGAATTAGAAGTCTACCTCGGCCATGATTTACTCTTTTTAGTAGCGAAGCACATAGCCGTGGGAAGTAGGGCTAGTGAGGTCGCTGCAGTACCCCGCACCCTCCAGCGGATATGGCAAAGCATCACTTTTACCCATCCACATAGATGGGAAAAGATAATTTCCTGTTACAATTACAAAATACTTTAAAGACCAATGTATCTTAACAAAATACATAATACTTTTGCATTGTATTTAATCAAAATTAGTCATTTGTTTGCAAGTATAATCCTTCAACCACGATATGTGGTTGTTTATCTACCTCAGTTGAACTAACTGTACGTTGCTCTGGATAAGAATGTATGCTAAAAGACCAAAATGTAAATGTTTATGTAAAAATAAGCAATTGCCAAGCACACTGGGTGTGCCCCCCTAGGCACAACTATGACAAAATCCATGTACACAAACAACAAATGTGTGGTTAAAATTGGCAAAAAACACACATTTCTTCCCACAGGGCCGTGGGGTGAGACAGGGATGCAGCTTAAGCACCACCCTCTTCAACATATATATCAACAAATTGGCGAGAACACTAGAACAGTCTGCAGCACCCGGCCTCACCCTACTAGAATCTGAAGTCAAATGTCTACTGTTCTACTGATAATCTGGTGTTTCTGCCACCAACCAAGAAAGGCCTACAGCAACACCTAGATCTTCTGCACAGATTCTGCCGTACCTGGACCTTGACAGTAAATCTCATTAAGACCAAAATAACGGTGTTCCAAAAAAGGTCCAGTCGCCAGGACCAAAAATACAAATTCCATCTAGATACCTTGGCCTAAACATCAGCGCCACAGGTAACTTCCACAAAGCTGTGAACGATTTGAGAGACAAGGCAAGAAGGGCCTTCTATGCCATCAAAAGGAATATAGAATTCGCAATACCAATTAAGATCTGGCTAAAAATACTTGAATAAGTTATAGAACCTATTGCCCTTTATGGTTGTGAGGTCTGGGGTCCGCTCACCAACCAAGAATTCACACAATGGGACAAAATTGAGACTGAATGCAGAATTCTCCAAAAATATCCTCAATGTACAATGTAAAACACCAAATAATGCGTGCAGAGCAGAATTAGGCCGATACGTGCTAATGATTAAAATCCAGAAAAGAGCCTCTAAATTCTACAACCACCTAAAAGGAAGCGATTTCCAAACCTTCCATAACAAAGCCATCACCTACAGACAGATGAACCTGGAGAAGAGTCCCCTAAGCAAGCTAGTCCTGGGGGTCTGTTCACAAACACAAAAAGACCCCAGAGAGCCCCAGAACAGCAACACAATTAGACCCAACCAAATCATGAGAAAACAAAAAGATAATTACTTGACACATTGGAAAAATTAACAAAAAAACAGCGTAAACTAGAATGCTATTTGACCCCAAACAGAGAGTACACAGTGGCAGAATACCTGACCGGTGGCAGAATACCTGTGACTGACCCAAACTTAAGGAAAGCTTTGACTATGTACTGACTCAGTGAGCATAGCATTGCTATTGAGAAAGGCCGCTGTAGGCAGACCTGGCTCTCAAGAGAAGACAGGCTATGTGCACACTGCCCATAAAATGAGGTGTAAACTGAGCTGCACTTTGTCACGTTCGTCGTAATTATGGTCAGAAAACAAACAGCTACTTAAATATGATCCCCAATTAGAGACAACGATTCCCCCTAATTGGGAATCATACACAATCACCAACATAGAAAAACAAACCTAGAACCCCACATAGAAATAATAAACTAGACTAACCCCCCAGTCACGCCCTGACCTACTCCACCATAGAAAATAAGGACTCTCTATGGTCGGGACGTGACAATACCCCCTCCAAAGGGGTGTCTAGTGTCGGTGGCGGCTCTGGTGCAGGACGAAGAACCCTCTCATCCCGCGGATCCACCAGCATCGGAGACGGATCTGGTGCGGGACAAAGAACCCGCTCAGCTCGCAGATCCGCCAGCTTTGTTGGCAGCTCTGGGGCGGGCTGAAGAACCCGCTCATCCCGTGGATCCAGTCATGGACCCGGGCTGAACACTGTGCCTGGACTGGACCTCGGTGTCAAGGAAGGCTCCTGCCATGGAGCAGGACTGGACGCCGTATCTGGACTGAGCACTGGCGCAGGGGAAAGCTCCCGCCATGGAGCGGGACTGGACGCTGTGCCTGGACTGGACACCAACGCAGAAGAAGACTCTGGCCTTGGAGCTGGACTGCATGCCATGCTTAGACTGGGCATCGGCGCAAGGGAAGGCTCCAGCCATGGAGCTGGAGGATCCTGACCTTTGACCGTCACAGGAGGTTCCGGACCACTGACCATCTCATAAGGTTCCGGACCATCTCAGGAGGTTCTGGACCGTCTCAGGAGGTTCCAGACCGTGGACCGTCGACGGAAGCTCCGGACCGGGAACCGTCGCCGGATGCTCTGGACTGGGGAACGTCGCAGGAAGCCTGGTGCGTGGACCGTAATGGACTGGGAAGTGCACTTGAGGGAGAGTGCGAGGAACAGGCACAGGACGTAATGGACTGGGAAGGCGCACTTGAAGGAGAGTGCGAGGAGCAGGCACAGGACGTAATGGACTGGGAAGGCGCACTTGAGGGAGAGTGCGAGGAACAGGCACAGGACGTACCGGACTGGGAAGGCGCACTTGAGGGAGAGTGCAAGGAGCAGGCACAGGACGTAATGGACTGGGAAGGCGCACTTGAGGGAGAGTGCGATGAGCAGGCACAGGACGTACCGGACTGGGGACACGCACTTCAGGGAGAGTGCGAGGAACAGGCACAGGACTCACCGGACTGGGGACATGCACTTAAGGGAGAGTGCGAGGAGCAGGCACAGGACGTACCGGACTGGGAAGGCGCACTTGAGGAAGAGTGCGAGGAGCAGGCACAGGGCGTACCCAACTGGGGACATGCACTTCAGGGAGAGTGCGAGGAGGAGACACATGACGTACCGGACTGGAGAGGCGCACTTGAGGCCAGAAATGTGGAACCGGCACAGGTTGCACCAGACTGCTAACCGGATTCTCTGGTCGGATGTTGAGCAGAACACACTTGCAAAACATCTCTCTCATCTCACTCTCTCCCAACTTCGCCATTGCCTCCCTGACAGTCTCTGGTTCCTTCCTCTGCTCAGTCGCCAGCTCCATCTGCCCGCCCCCAAAAAACTTGGGTTTTCCTTGGGCTTTCTGTAGTCGCGAACCCTGTCGTCACTGTCATCCATTATCTCCGTCCGTCTGTCGCCAAGGAAGGGTTTCGAATCTCCCCATCACTTCTTCCCATGTTCAGAAATTTTTCACCTGGTGAACACGCTGCTTGGTCCTGGTTTGATGGGATATTCTTTCAAGTTTGTCGTAATAATGGTCGGACCAACCTGCAGCGTGATATGGTTTCCACATAATTTATTAAAGTGAATACTTAGAACAAAACAAATAAAGAAACAAACAACGAACTGTGACTAACGAGATGCTACGTGCACTAACTCAAAACAATATCCCATAAAACATAGGTGGAAAAAACAGCTACTTAAATATGATCCCCAATTAGAGGCAACAATTACCAGCTGCCTCTAATTGGGAATCATACACAATCACCAACATAGAAAAACAAACCTAGAACCCCACATAGAAATAATAAACTAGACTAACCCCCAGTCACGCCCTGACCTACTCTACCTGTAACGAGATTTGTCTTCCTCTGACAAGGGGTATGAAGGATCGGACCAATATGCAGTGTGGTACGTGTCCATGTTGATATTTATTAACACTGAACACAAAAAAAATCTAAATTACAAGGAGAACATACGAAAATGAAACAGTTCTGTCTGGTGAAGACCCAGAGACAGAAAACAATCACACACAACTAAAATGGGGAAAACAGGCTACCTAAATATGATTCTCAATCAGAGACAACGAACGACACCTGCCTCTGATTGAGAACCATACCAGGCCAAACACATAAATACTACATAGAAAAAAGAACATAGACTACCCACCCCAACTCACACCCTGACCAAACTAACACAAAGACATAATAAAGGAACTAAGGTCAGAACGTGACACTACCATAGAAAATAAGAACTCTCTAGGGTCAGGACGTGACACACTTCCTAACCTCCTGCCAAATGTATGACGGTATTAGAGACACATATTTCCCTCAGATTACAACGATCCACAAAGAACTCAAAAACAAACCCGATTTTGATAAACTCCCATATCTACTGGGTGAAATACCACAGTGTGCCATCACAGCAACAATATTTGTGACCTGTTGCCACAAGAAAAGGGCAACCAGTGAAAAACAAACACCATTGTGAATACAACCCCTATTTCCATTTATTTATTTTCTGTTTTGTACTTTAACCATTTGCACATTGTTACAACACTGTGTATATACATAATACGACATTTGAAATGTCTTTATACTTTTGGTGTGTAATGTTTACTTTTCATTTTTATTGTTTATTTCACTTCTGTATATTATCTGCCTCACTTGCTTTGGGAATGTTAACATATGTTTCCCATGCCAACAAAGCGCCTTAAATTTAATTAAATTATTATTGGCCTTTGGGAGTGGGGCTCATTACAATAATGCCCATGCTTTGCAAGAGTTTATTTTAACACTTACAACTTACATTTTGGTCATTTACCAGACACTCTTATCACACCATACTACCATCAGACTTCTTATACCAATGCAGGGAGAAAGAGGGCCACAAAATTGTCAACCGCTTAATGTTTTTTAGATGAAAAAAAAAACTATTATGTATTTTACACACACAGGTCTGAAAAGTATCTTGTTACAAAATACATTGGATTGTTCAGACCAGTGAAATACAAGTTACATACGTATTTCAATGACATAGAACAGAAATACTGCCCATCTCTGCAAACCGTTATTTTTCTTGTTAATTGCATTTATTAAATAAAGCTAGCTATGATTATCCTTTAATGCTACACTAGCTGTATGCAATGACGTGTAGGACAGGTGAAGTGAACAGTGTCTTCCATAACATTTAACAATCTGAAATTAAACCAGGGGGAAGAATTGACTCAGTCATCCGGGCTCCAATGAGACTTAGGGACATCATTTGTCAACCAGAGCCCAATGCACTGCACCTTGGCAGGCATCACACATGGAGGTGACCCCTAACCTGGGCCTGTTTACCTGGATGTTCAGCGGGTTGGGGACACTGTGGAGGACAGGGAGCGTCTTCCAGGACATGGCCTATTCCTGGGGGTGATAACTCACCTGGTGATAAGGCCTCTTTCACAGATCATAAAGCCCTGTTATTGGCCTACGCCCTGCGTGCGTGTGTGTGTGTGTGTGTGTGTGTGTGTGTGTGTGTGTGTGTGTGTGTGTGTGTGTGTGTGTGTGTGTGTGTGTGTGTGTGTGTGTGTGTGCGTGTGTGCGTGTGTGCGTGTGTGCGTGTGTGTGTGTGTGTGTGTGTGTGTGTGTGTGTGTGTGTGTGTGTGTGTGTGTGCTCCAAGGGTAAGGACTCTCCCCTTACTTCTCCATTCTGAAACTCTCTCAGTCCCATCAAACAATTGCCATTTCACTTTGACATGTAAAGCTTACCAAGTTGTAAAGCTTACCATGTCATTCAGACCTCCATCAATACATGTATTTTTCAACCAAAGGTTTGAGCATTGTGAACAAGCACTGACTGAGTGTCAAGCCTGAGCTATTGAGAAAATGTAGTATCAAGGGCATCACTGAAAGGCCAAGCATTCTTGATTCAAGATAGAAACGATTGGTCGTAATAGTTGAGTGTAATACAGGTAAAAGGAGGCTTCTGATGGATTTGAGCAATGCAAATGTGTCTGTGTACAGCTAAGTGAAAGCTGTTGGAAAAAGCTTTACAGAACCTATAGGGACAATTCCTAGCACTTACTGTACATCACTCACATGGTGAAACTACACAGTCATATTGGGAGGCACAGGGGATGTCATAGGCAGCAATATAGCTATAAAATGAGCAAGATAAATATAATGGGAACATGGGGATGGACAAGGAGATAACGGGGCCAAAGCTGACAGTGAACAAGGGATAAACAGATGGATACATACCAAGAGAGAGTTAAAATGGGGAGAGAGAGAAAAAAAGAGGAACAGAGGACAAACAAACAAGAAAGAGGGAAGAGAGTATGAGAGATAGAGGTTGAGGGAGAGAGAGAGAGAGAGAGAAGGAGAGAGAGAGAAGGAGAGAAAGAGAGAGAGGGAGAGGGTGACACAGAAGAGTCCGTGCGAGCGTTCGGCGTGTGGGACTCCCAGATAAGCGAGACAGGGGCGAACTGGAGGAGGAAGGGAGAAAATAATGAAAGGCTCCCTCATCGTTCGATAAGAAAGCTCATATTCAAATTCTTCGCTAGGGCCGGGTCCCTGCTATCCCTCACGCGGAAGCACGCGACAAATGTGTTGAGAATGAAATAAAAAAAAGTGTTGGGCGTAATAGAGCTGGCAGGGGAGGAGGGTGAGAAGAAGAGGAGGAGGAAGGGAAGGCGAGAGGAGGAGGAGGAGGAGAGCGTGGAGGCATTTTGAATAATTGATTTTAAATGCAGCTTGGCTCTTGTTCACGCACATCTATTATTCAACATTAGCATGCTGTCAGATAGCGAAACCCCCACCATCCACCAATCAGATGAGGCCTTGTCCGACAAACGACCGTCTCCAGTGCGGACCATTTAAGATTGGAAGCACGCCGAGGGTGTCTCAAAAAAGAAGGATTATTGATACTTGACCCGGCGACGGTCATTCAAAATGTATTTGAGAATCATGGCTGGAAATTCAGTGTTAACTCTAGGCTCACATGAAAACCCCATTAGAGGGGTGAAACAATGTTATTATGGCTGTATTATTCATTAGCTGAGAACATGTTCTGATGAAGAAAGAGTAACTTTGTTTCTTAAATGACAGACACATTACGACAGGGTTGTAATGTACAGTTGTAGCTTACAAAGATGCTGCATCTTCGTGTTAGGCCCTCCCGCTTGGAGGCTAGCCCATCCCCTATCAACCCAAGCCTCACCCACATTTCTGTCAATTTTGAGGGAATGCCTCCAAGCTGCCTGTCACGTTGTTACATTTAAATCCCTCTTCTTGCATGACAGCTCCAACATTTAGATGTTGTTAGGAGTGGGACTGGCCACGCTGCTTGGCAAGCCTGGAGGAACTGTGTCCACCCAATCAACACCTGGATGGTACTAGTTACTCATTGCTGTGGCCAATCAGTGGCTGTCTATCACCTAAGCTGTAACAGTGACTCAGAGCATACTGCTTATCCATGCAAACACTTCATCATATACTTAAATTACAAGTAGGAAATTGTAATGGGGGAAAGAGCTAAAATGCTTTTGGGTAACTGCCAAGTTCACTTTCTGCTAGCTCCCACTTTGTGTGTGTGTGTGTGTGTGTGTGTGTGTGTGTGTGTGTGTGTGTGTGTGTGTGTGTGTGTGTGTGTGTGTGTGTGTGTGTGTGTGTGTGTGTGTGTGTGTGTGTGTGTGTGTGTGTGTGTGTGTGTGTGTGTGTGTGTGTGGGGGGGGGTTGTGATTAAATGCTCACTGGTTAAGTTCACCTCAAGGACGAAGGAGCCCCTACCACAGTCTATTGGACAGGCTGTAATATTTATTGGTTTGTGACTGGCCGGCGAGAGAGCAATGCCTCCATAAAGCATAATGAAGCTAAACAGTGAGAGAGGAATGAGGAGAGAAAGAGTGAGTGAGTGACTGAGAGAGAGAGGAAGAGGGAGAGAAGAAGAGATACAACATTATTATTGAGACAAATGGAGAGACAACCCCCCCCCCCAACAAAATAAATAAATATATATATAATCTAAGAACGTATTTAAGTACAATACATTCACTAAATATCTATACTGGTGTAGGGCAAGGGATGGTAACTCTTCAGATGAACACATGCATTCAAGTTATTATCATTGCTTTATATAATACAAGTGATCTATATATAAGTGATCCTGAATAATGGATGTGTTGATGCGTAATGTATGGTATTCCCAGTTATACACACCCATGCAATGTCCCCCATGCCTCCTCCTATACATTAGTTCTGTTTCGTGAGATGGAGGCTGCTGCTGTTCCCTGGGAATATCTGTCTCTCATGGAAACATGTGTTCAACGAGAGGCAAATGAATTGGGATGAAACGTAAAGAACTTATAGAAAGGTGCTGCATGAGTGACTCTTGCGGTGTCCATGGAGACCCGGGTGGCACGACAACGGCGACACTACCGCTGGTTTGTGGGTTGAAACTGTGCAGGGGTGTCCCTTTGCTGCATCAAGAATCCGACGTTTCACTATTGTCTAGATTTAATATGAGCACAAACAGAAGAGAAATCCCTCCCCCCTCATAATTATTATGCTAGCTTTGAGACCAAGCTAAAATGGTGCCAGTAAATTTGCAGTCCAGGTTCTTGCCATACAGTCGCCGATTTTCACTCCCAACTGTTAAATAGCTGATTTGAGATTGGGATGAAAGTGACCTAGCTAGAAACTCATTTAAATGTTTTGTTAGATCAGATAGGTGTGTTGTAACTGTTGCCAAATAATGACTAACATATAGTGCTAAGAATGTGAGACTAGAGTAGGCCCTAGAGGATCTCAGATCCAGGCCACTAGCACCAATGATGAACACCCTAACGACTGTCCCAATAAGTGATGTTTCTAGGACATGTGCTTATTGGGCCAGTATAGTTAGGCCCTGTCCAATAGAAACCCTGAACCCTCCTCTCTCACATATGTAGTTGAAACAACATGATAGGTGTAAGCAATAGGGTGAATGCACTTTCAAATACATCTCAGCTCTGTCAAAAGTACACTCAAGAACAAAATAATTTTATTGATCCTAGTGATTCAGGAGTATCATTAAAACAGGTTAACATGCCCCACTAACATTAGTCAACTATACAGAAAACTCTTAAATTGATGAAATAACAATCAATTCCATGATGAGAATTTCCATATTAAGTGATTCCTGACAGTGGTGTAGTGGGGGAGATTGGAGTACTGTCAACCAGGAGGTTGTGAGTTCAAATTCCAGGTGAGGACATGTTGAATATGAATTACTATTTAAAACAACATGCATGATGTAATCAAATATGTAAATTGAAAACACTATGTTAAAAGCACTGTTCGTGAGTGTTCCTAACCAGACCAACAGAAAAAGTGCTATGAATGGATCAGTGGTTCACCCTGATTGGCACGGTAATGATGTGTAATGTAACTTTTCTGGGGTAGAACGTTTCTTTGGGACCATCCTGACAACTGATACACAGAAATATTCCTGAAACGTGTCTAGAACAATATCTTATATCCAGAGAACATGGTCAACCATGTTCCGTATATGTTTGGTGGGACGTTGTTGGAATATTCTCCTGACCCTCAGAAAACTGGACACATGAATGTTCTTGCAACATTACTATGAAACGTGTCTAGAACATTGATATCTTATATTCTGAGAACATGGCAACCACGTTCTGGGTAAGTTCTATTTTACATTAATAATTATCCCTCTAGAGCAGGGGTGGGAAATTCCAGTCCTCAAGGGCATGATTGGTGTCACTGATTTGCCCCAGCCCCAGCTAACACACCTGACTCCAATCACCTAATCATGATCTTCAGTTTAGAATGCAATTTGATTAATCAGCTGTGTTTGCTGGGGATGGATAAAAAAGTGTGACACCAATCAGGCTCTCGAGGACTGGAGTGCCCACCACTGCTCTAGAGTCTAAGCATAGGGAGGGGGGGTTCTAAGCTAACATATTGAATTGTTTTAAGATGGTCATACCTAGGTTCATTTAGCTATTTGATTTCAAACTGTAAGACCCCTTAAGGTATATAAAAAAATATTTAAAAAATGGTGTTTGTGATCCTACAGACATTTTTGTGAGAAGATCGATTTTTGAGATGTCTCATGGTCTGACAAACACCTCTCTAGCGCCTCAGATGTGTAAGGGCGATATGCGGTGGATTGAGATGCTGCCCATGCAAAAAAACAGATATCTAGCTTAAACAGATGGATTTTTATGGGGATTTGTTTACTACGTTAATTAGATTTCTGCAGGGGGCGCGGAAATTGTAGGCTAAGGGTTTTTAAGGGAATTGTCTCTTGGAAACATTCCTTGCACATCACGATAACATTCCTTAATGTTCATTAATGTTAGTTAATGACCTAATGAGAGTCTAAAGAGAATGTTCTCTAAAGTTGTGGGAACGTTTGTTGTTTGCTGGGAAGCTTCTTGCCCCAATTAGACACACTGTAGCAGACAGCTAAAGTTGTGGGAACGTTTGTTGTTAGCTGGGAAGCTTCTTGCTCCAAAAAAACACTGTAGCAGACAGCTAAAGTTGCTGCTGCACTACACTGACGCATAAGTCAGGGGACAATTCCATTGCCATTCCATCTGGCATTACATCCTCCTAAGCTTGCATCTCTAAATTCTTCCTATTTTTGACCATTATCATAATTTAACCAAGAAAAACATTAGTATTGAAACCACTACCACTCCCTAAACCCTCCTGGCTTATGCAGGGGATCCTGATGTGGAGCCTGTTATATGAGAGAAAGAGAAAGTAGCAGGGAGCCTGGGCCCACTCCAGACCCGGTGCCTGCAGCTCATTTCTGTGTCAGAGAAGTGGCCGGCCTCGGAGGGCTTTATCTTGTTCCTGCTAAAACGGCTCAATAGCTGCAGGGGCCATGTGTGTGTATGTGTGGGGGGGACGACAGGTTCAGATGAGGCTGTGAGTGTTTAATTTGTTCCATTCTTAATGGAGCTTGGTTGTTTTATTCAAACGCTTTTCTATCATGTGCATTTGTTTCTCATTTTCTTATGGTCTGCCATGCTGTTGTGCTCTTATGGTCACATGGGAATTAGTTTGTCTATCTTCTCGCTTGTAGAAGTAGTTATAGAACACAGTATTTCAATAAAGTATAGGCTGTGGCAATTGACCTCTAAGTGCAAAGTTCTTGCGGACCATAATCATAACTAGTAGACATAGATGAAGATGACAAGAGACACCATACAGAGCAGATTTAGGCTAATAACTGCGTCAGAAAGAGATAGAGAGGACTTAAACAATATAATACTTTCAATCAACAACAACAACAAAAAGTTTAACTTAGATTAGCAACGGCCTACCAATTTACGCTGTTGCATTGAGGAAGCCTTTCTGTTGAGGTCTAATGGCGAAACACTTAGATATACTGTATTTGTCCCACAGGAAAGAAAAACCTCCCGTACAAATTGTTCTGTCACAAAATAAGTCGCTCTGCTACAATGATAGCGATATTGAAGGTCTCACTGTGTTATCTCGGCAACACTTTAAAAAGGAGGCCAAGGATGACCATAAGGTTGGCCGAAGACACAGCAACTGGACCAAAAGGTCAACCCGACAATCAAAGACACTTTTGCCACTGTGTTTGTACTTTGTTGGTTTAGAATACATTTTTGGCGCTTGGTTTCTGAATCCCTCATTATCTGCACTGCTATCTCTATACTGGTGAAGCTGCTGCAGACAAGATGTGATTTTTCTTCATAATCCCTCTACTTGGTCAATTACCTCATCCACTTTAGCCCATAATAAATATTTCCAATAAATTCCTTCTCAGACATTTAATTTGGTCATAAATTGTAGTAATTTGTTCTAAGACATGGCTCGATAAGTGCTTTTTTGGTTAGATTATATCGCAAAATAGCCACTTATTTTAACATGCCATTCTCTGTCTAGCATACTGTTCAACCCTGTAGCAGAATCTCAACTAGGCCTCCATAGCCTTGAATTAATACCTCTTTAGTGACACTACAAGTTCAGCTGTAACTTTAATGGTGACACCAAAGTCCTCTTACCTTTATGACTTTGAAATAAGGCTGTTACAACAGATTCATCCCTGTTGAAGAGATTTCAGATGTACCCTGATCTCTACCGCAACATGTACCACAACAGTCATTTTCCCTGCTTGTCAGAGGTGAGTTGTGAGTCATACCACTGTTTTTGTGATTACGTTCCATTAGAACCAATAAGTGAGGTGTCTATAAATCCATCATTCTGGCTCGACAGCATTCCACTGCAAAGTGATACATGGCCGTGCCAATGTATTAATGGGTCACAATCCCAGAAAAGCTGTAAAAACTGTAAAAACTTTGGAGGCGTATTTGCACTCCATCAAGCTGTCAGCTTAGAACTGTCCTGGCATGCCTCCAGAAGAAAAAAAAACACAGGCACTAGCACAAACCATATCCTGCATGTGAACTTACTGATTGACTGGATGTGTTTGTCTCGCTATCCGTGAAAAATCCTGTCCTTTTCAAATCGCACGCCAGGGGAGGATATTTGATGCCCTTCGACCTATCTTTCCTCCCCCCACCCCCTCCCCTTGAACTCACACACACTTAATAATAAATAACAGCGAGAAATGGGTTGCATTTCTATAGGTTAGCTCTTCTCACTATGCGTCAAAAGCACTTTATTCTGGGGGAAACACTGGTTTTCACTGTGGGGTAACTTCCCACATCCATCATCCATTTGTAGCACCCAGCTGGGTGATACACGGCAGCCATTTTGTGTCACAACGCTCACCTCTGCCCATCGGCTATGACAGTGGAGAGGAGAGTCAGAGCCAATTTTTCTGGCTCTACCCTGCACCCATCAAAACCCAGGTGTTGCTGTCATCAGTCCCCCAGGGAGTAGGGCCAGTGGAGGGGATAGAGGGAGGGGAGAACGAAGGAGTGGGGCCTAATTGTTACCTTGGGGAGTTCATTAGGAATCTCTGAGGAGGGCTACATATGGAGGCCTGTCTGGACTCATCACCCCTGGTCTGGCGTTCCCTGAAACAAATGGAACAGACACCTGTCCTGGCCCAACCTCAGTTCAGTTCAGCCTCATGGTGTGTGTGTGTGTGTGTGTGTGTGTGTGTGTGTGTGTGTGTGTGTGTGTGTGTGTGTGTGTGTGTGTGTGTGTGTGTGTGTGTGTGTGTGTGTGTGTGTGTGTGTGTGTGTGTGTGTGTGTGTGTGTGTGTGTGTGTGTGTGTGTAGTACAGTAGTTGTTAGTTAATACTCACAAAAGTGTTTATGTGTATTGTCATTCTGTCTGTCAGCCTGTCAGCTCTTCCTTCAATCAAGTTAAAATTGCCGGCATAGACTTTTTGACTCAAGCACTCAGTCACCAGCAGAGAATGTTACACAACTTTGTAAGGCCTTTCAGGAGATGATCCCATTCATCAACGGAGGGGCTACAAAGCACATCCACATATCGAACTCGGTCCAAATCACAGCCTCTTGTGTTGCCATGGCACTAAGAGGCTTTGCACGGTGATGTTAGGGAATTCTGAATGTGGCTGGCAGTTTGGCCAGGCCACAATATTCCCAACAGAGGAACAGCTTTATTGTGTTGACAAGATCAAGCCTAAGATGCCAAATGCTTTTTCTTTGAGAAAATAATCAAATGAACTTGGAGGGGAAAATAAAGCAAAACATGAAAGAGTACAAAACCACTCTGGTCTCCGTGTCCCTGGAGTCCTCTGGCGTTTCTCACACTCTCTCCTTTTTGCCTTTGCCTGGCAAAAGCTGCAGATGGAAGATATTTTCCCATCCCTATATGTCATCACGAGACGTGAAGGATGGGAGCTGAACAGAGCTGGTGAGAAGCATCTGTCTTTCACCCCGACCCCTGTTGATCAGAGAGTTAACTTATCTGAAGTTGCTGCACCATTGGTTATCGTTATCATCATCATCATCATCATCAATGCATCCTCATCAGCAGTATCATCATAATGATGGCCTTGGTGTACACAACGTGCATTTTGTATTCTTAACCTAGAAGAATCTACAGTATTTCTGCTTTCCTTGCAAAGCATGTATATTAAATATATACTACACAGCTCAAAGTAAATCAGATACACTCTGGATCACACAGCAGAGATCACAGGCGTAAGCCACTTAAAAGGACACATTTTATCAGTGACAATTAAAGACCAGATGGTTTATCTTCTTCAAGCCAATTACCTTTGGTTTGAACCCCGCGGCCATGGCTGTGCAGTGTGCCGAACGCTGATAATACCTAGATGAAAAGCTGCTGTGGGACTGCTACTACCTGCTCAGCTCGAAACCCAGCCAGCCTTTCACGCTTAATGTCATTTAGCAGAACTATTTATAATTTATCAGAACTAGGATCTGTATTCGGAGGACTTCAGAATCCATATCAAATACACTGTATGTGCATATGGTGACCAAATACTGGATCTGACAGTGTAATTATTATAGAGCTACCCTACCATAAATTGGAAATTACAATACCAGATTAGACATCTACAGTGCCAAAGCAAGACTAATAGCAAGACACTTGGTGAGTGTTTTTTAATGCTTGAATATTGGCGATACTGACCAAACTATGTCAGTGTGAATATTGTTTAGTCCTCCTCCTTCAGACTTCCTGCCGCTCCCTTACACCTAGAGGTGAGCCTGCTCACCCAACTCATGGCACTCTCTGACCAGAGGGTTGGGGCCCTGGGCCCTCAACATAGCAGCAAGCACCCTATGGCTGGCAGTGGCCCTAGGAATTCAGCCAAATCACTGGTACAGTGCCTTGCGAACGTATTCGGCCCCCTTGAACTTTGCGACCTTTTGCCACATTTCAGGCTTCAAACATAAAGATATAAAACTGTATTTTTTTGTGAAGAATCAAAAACAAGTGGGACACAATCATGAGGTGGAACGACATTTATTGGATATTTCAAACTTTTTTAACAAATCAAAAACTGAAAAATTGGGCGTGCAAAATTATTCAGCCCCTTTACTTTCAGTGCAGCAAACTCTCTCCAGAAGTTCAGTGAGGATCTCTGAATGATCCAATGTTGACCTAAATGACTAATGATGATAAATACAATCCACCTGTGTGTAATCAAGTCTCCGTATAAATGCACCTGCACTGTGATAGTCTCAGAGGTCCGTTAAAAGCGCAGAGAGCATCATGAAGAACAAGGAACACACCAGGCAGGTCCGAGATACTGTTGTGAAGAAGTTTAAAGCCGGATTTGGATACAAAAAGATTTCCCAAGCTTTAAACATCCCAAGGAGCACTGTGCAAGCGATAATATTGAAATGGAAGGAGTATCAGACCACTGCAAATCTACCAAGACCTGGCCGTCCCTCTAAACTTTCAGCTCATACAAGGAGAAGACTGATCAGAGATGCAGCCAAGAGGCCCATGATCACTCTGGATTAACTGCAGCGATCTACAGCTGAGGTGGGAGACTCTGTCCATAGGACAACAATCAGTCGTATATTGCACAAATCTGGCCTTTATGGAAGAGTGGCAAGAAGAAAGCAATTTCTTAAAGATATCCATAAAAAGTGTTGTTTAAAGTTTGCCACAAGCCACCTGGGAGACACACCAAACATGTGGAAGAAGGTGCTATGGTCAGATGAAACCAAAATTGAACTTTTTGGCAACAATGCAAAACGTTATGTTTAGTGTAAAAGCAACACAGCTCATCACCCTGAACACATCATCCCCACTGTCAAACATGGTGGTGGCAGCATCATGGTTTGGGCCTGCTTTTTTTCAGCAGGGACAGGGAAGATGGTTAAAATTGATGGGAAGATGGATGGAGCCAAATACAGGACCATTCTGGAAGAAAACCTGATGGAGTCTGCAAAAGACCTGAGACTGGGATGGAGATTTGTCTTCCAACAAGACAATGATCCAAAATATAAAGCAAAATCTACAATGGAATGGTTCAAAAATAAACATATCCAGGTGTTAGAATGGCCAAGTCAAAGTCCAGACCTGAATCCAATCGAGAATCTGTGGAAAGAACTGAAAACTGCTGTTCACAAATGCTCTCCATCCAACCTCACTGAGCTCGAGCTGTTTTGCAAGGAGGAATGGGAAAAAATTTCAGTCTCTCGATGTGCAAAACTGATAGAGACATACACCAAGTGACTTACAGCTGTAATCACAGCAAAAGGTGGCGCTACAAAGTATTAACTTAAGGGGGCTGAATAATTTTGCACGCCCAATTTTTCAGTTTTTGATTTGTTAAAAAAGTTTGAAATATCCAATAAATGTCGTTCCACTTCATGATTGTGTCCCACTTGTTGTTGATTCTTCACAAAAAAATACAGTTTTATATCTTTATGTTTGAAGCCTGAAATGTGGCAAAAGGTCGCAAAGTTCAAGGGGGCTGAATACTTTCGCAAGGCACTGTATGTGTCACCCTCCTGTGACAAACTACTTCTTTCCACGCCAAAAAGTGTCCTCGTTAAGCAGTTTTCAGAGACAATCTTAATGGCTCACACAAACATATTGTAGCAGTCAATAACTCCAGAGCTAACAAAAGAAGCTGGTCCTTGAGCTGGGCAACTAGTTTGGAGGCACGGACATCTACAACGTTGTTATTTTCAAGAACATGGTGTCACATTGAATGTAAGGGAAGGGACAGTTGGTGATATCTGAATTCCTAATCTTCTCTCATTGATTGAGACAGGTGGGTGTCCACCCCAAAGTGCTGCATATCATGATGACACTCACCTGTCTCGATCAATGAGAAGATTTGAAATAGACAAGATGGCGGCATACACATTGCTTGATTACTTCATGGAGCAAAAACAAATATTTGATTTATTAATGGAGAATTTTCTAAATTCAAACGAACCGCCTGCAACTAGACATTTTAGTTTAGAAGACTTTCAAGTCGGGAAATGAGGAAGTATCGCAATGTAAAGGTTGGTCAAAAGTTCTCTGTGCTATACTTTACACTACCTACACTATTAGAAAAAAAGGTGCTATCTAGAACCTTAAAGGGTTAAAGGGTCCCCACAGGAGAACCCTTTGAAGAACCCTTTTTTGGTTCCAGGTAGAACCCTTTTGGATTCCATATAAAACCCTTTAGACAGAAAGTGGAAGCCGAAGTACCCTTTTGGAACCTTTTTTTTCTAAGAGTGTGCTGTGTAACAGCTGTATGGAAACATTCACCTTTCACTGCCATTTCAAAGTTGAGCTATCTCTGACTGAGATCTGCTCTCTTCTCCTCCTGGTAATTTCCATGTAAAAGGACCCATAAGCATCAACATGTGAAGTTATAAACCTAACCTCAACTTTATGGTTGGCTTGGCCTTATAAAAGACCATGGTGGACCAACCGGTAAGGTCTAGGAATACTGATACAAGAATATGACAATGCAACATCAAAATGCTTCACAGATACTAATAGTCATTTCCATGTAAAGGACCCATGAGCACTAACACACTAAGCTAAGGTTCTATATATAGGGGAAATTAAGGCATAGATATGTTTTTCAAGCTTTTTCCATCCAAAAAATTAGGAATAAGCAAAAACTTAAAATAATCTACTAGAAAAAGCCTTAAAGGGTATTAGAAATATATCAAAACAGAATAATGTTGAAGAAAAATCCATGCCAATATCAATATTTATATTTAGTTTTGCAGAAATGATTTGCCTTCTGAAAGTTTAAGAAATATTACCTAGTGTTTTGTCATTCTGTTACCAAAAACTCACATATCTTTAATATATTTCACATTTCTATCTGATGAGGAGGGAGGATTATGAAAGTACACAGAAGTAACAAGTAAAGGTAGACCTACCAATAAATTAGTGCTTTAAATGATATCAATTTAGTTGATTAATTATTAAGTGACTAAAAACGTCACTCTGTTACCAAATCTGTAACAGAATGACCACAATTGAATTGAAAACATAATAGTAACAAACCACATTTGCAGTAGAGCACAGTAGAGTACAGTAAAGTTAAAAAATAAAATAAAAAGTAGAGTTGAGTTCAGTAGAGATGACTTATTTTTTCAGTAGATTGAAGTTGTGTTTGGGTTATGGATATATTTGATCAAGATGATCGTACAGAATTGACCATTATCCATGAGCCTTTACATATGCTTAAATCAGGGATGGTCAGGGGTAAATTGGCCATGTATAGACCCATAAACTGAATTAGTGTAATAACTTAACAAATATTGAATGTCGGTAGATTTGTTAAGTTTCTCTTGCACAACGGCAGATCAGGTTAAGGCCTAAAGAAAGTGGGTAACAGGGCTGAGATTGGCAAGTAATAGGGATGAGGTGTATTGGCAAAGGAATTGAGTAACAAATAGGGCATTTAGAGATAGGATATGGTTGTATCTGTACATGATTGTATCAGTATTAGGGTATTGGCATGTGGGTGTTAGGGTTAGGGCATAGGGTGACAGGGCTGGGGGGTGTGTGAGTAATTGGGTTTAGGTGTGTGGGTAAGTAGGCTGAGGAATACAATGCGGTGAAAAAGTATTTCCCCCTTTTCTGATTTTCTCCGTTTTTGTATATTTTTTTTTATACTGAACGTTATCAGATCTTCAACCAAAACCTAATATTAGATAAAGGGATCCAGAAGCTTACAAATAACAAAGAAATGGATACTTATTTAATTATTTAATGAACAAAGTTATGCAACATCCAATTCCTCTGTGTGAAAAAGTAATTGCCCCCTTATAGTTAATAACTGGCTGTGCCACCTTTAGCTGCAATGACTGCAACCAAATGCTTCCTGTAGCTGTTGATCAGTCTCTCACATCGCTGTGGGGGAATTATGGCCCACTCTTGCATGCAGAACGGCTTCAACACAGCAACGTCTGTAGGTTTTCAAGCATGAACTACTCAGGTTCAAGTCCTGCCACAAGATCTCAACTTGGATTAGGTATGGACTTTCACTTTATCTAATATTAGGTTTTGGTTGAAGATCGTGACCGAGGATAAAAACATACTTTTTTTGTTATACATACTTTAAAAATGTATTTTTAAGCAATATGGATTACATGTTAGGGTTACTAATGGCATTCTCAGTCAAAACAGTTTGTGCATATATTATAGAAACATTTTGAGAGGTTTTTGTTCGTTTTGGGGTTTAGCAGAGGTTTTTCTGGCTATTCGTGCACACACAATTTTTTTTGAGGCAAGTCGAGGTTCAGTAGCCAAAGTCTATGCCCCTTTATCGGTGAATGGTCAACAGTACTACTCCTAGTAGGAGTGGGAAGTATGGACTGGATTATTCAATTAAGTGTTTCTTGTCATTCAACAAGAGAGATAGTTTTCATGCACATTTTTTCACTTAAGAAATACTGCACCAAACATCTTAGTTATGATGTAAAATTGTGCGACTAAGACCTTGGCAAAAACATCCAAATGAATGACAGATTTCTTGATTTATCGTAGATTAATTCAGACTTTTTTGAGGAAGTGTTTCTGGCTATGTTGTTGCTACAGTGGCTCAAGAGGTACAAACAACAGTAATATTGCCACCTTCTTCTTGTTTTTCAAGAGAAGGTCTTTAGGGAATATTCGCCTAGCTGAGTTATGCTAGGAGCAAACTGAACCTATGTATGCAGACGCCTTTAGGGCTGTGTGTGCTCACGAACTAGAGGTGAATTACGATATCATGCTTCTGAACCAATCCTATTTATAAATATTGTCGTTGTTTGCGAAAACAGATTGTTTTTGTTTCATTTGATATATATATTGTTTTTAACTCATTAGAAAGATTCACTGCCCATGGGTTTATGTTGAAAACGTACATGGCGCGAATGCAATGCAATTTTGTCTGCTATTTCTGGAGAAGTGCAAATATGAACTGAAAATTAGTTCCATGATGTTTGCCAATATATTGTATCTTTGTCCAGCTCGTGTGAACAGTTTGAATGTGTCTGTTTTATTCGCCCACAGGGAGCAATTATGGTGCCTGTAACTGTATTTAGACAGCCTATTTAATGCATTTTTATTCAAATTTGATTCGAATTATACACTCTCTTTTTAGGCCTCATCAACAGCCTAGTAAATGTAAATGTGCTTATTGACTTTGTTTGGCATGTTCATGTCCAGACTGCAATTTACAGTAGGCCTAGGCCCTATATCAGTGTGAATGCTATCAGATTAGATGTTGATCCATCAATGCATGTTAAAGGGAGTTTTTCCCCTCGTCTAGCGTCTATATTTAACAATCTACAGTATTTCCATATTGAAGCAATGCATGGGGCAGGCTAACGAACTAGCATTCTAATTGGACTTGATGACAGTGCAATACATAAAAGACCGGAAATACACAACTTGAAGCAACCACATATTTATCCATGGAGCACGTTCTGATTGGCCAGTGAGGTGTCAAGCCTCGACACACCCACAACCACCGACAGCTGCTGCGCCTATAATTCCGGTTGTGAAAGTAGCAAAAATATTTAACACACCCCAAAACCTACTGTATTAACCTATAGCACGATTGCCAGCGCTAAGATTTAACATTGCGTTAGATTTGTTAAAACATTTCATATCACAGCTGACACCCAATTCTTTCTGCAGACATGTTTGAATTTGAATTCGGATTAGATATTTAGATATTTATGTTCACATAAAACTGAGGGAGATTTTACTGTCATTCCGTTACCAAACAATCAAGTAATTGCGTTTTAGTACAATTTTCAGAGGCAACTGTTAAAAGTAGACTTCTGCATATAGGTGTATGGTTTGTTTTAGACCATTTTTCACAATTTAAAGTAAAAAAGTAAGTCTCAGCATCACTCTGTTACCATGGAATTGTCCTCCTCCTTCTCCTCCGCCTACTCCAAAACTGCGTTCGGAACCACGTGGGAAGTGGCAATTTACCACATACTGTACGACTGGGGAAAATCTACTTGAACTGGTAATTACTAGTGGGAAACTCGTCCATCATCCTGAGCTCCTACATGCTGACCTCAAACATCACCAACTAAGGAAATTACCCTGATAACAGCATTTTCAGCAATTGCAACAACAAAACATAATTTCGAAAAAGCAATTTATTCATGTTTTTTAACACTATAATTTGTTTACAGGAGAGATAGCTGTACTTTTAGTTTATGGTTTACACAGCTTGTTAGCCATTAGCCAATCTGCGTTTCTCAACGGGTTCAAAGCTCGTGAATGCATCCAACTGGTATTTATGACTTCCCAACTGTTGAATTCCCACCTCCAGCTGGGTTACGAACGCAGCATAATACACTGGAAAGGCCCTGGAGTCTGCGATTTGACTATGTAGGTGTTGAAAATGTGAAACCCAAAGCAGATAAAAAATATGGATAGGGGAAATTTGGAAATTACAGCAACAGCAATTTAAGACCATTTGTAAACACTGAGTATTGAGGCTGATAGAGAAGGCTACAGAAGTCTATAGTTAACCACTGAGTTCTGCCCTTCCGTTTTCTCATATGAAAATGAATAGCCAAGTTGACTCACATTAAAGCTTAAACACCGTGTGCCTCAAACACCACAGACTCTCAAGACAAGAGAAAACAATGTCACTGTCTGCTGTTATAGTGCCCCCTAGTGAGAATGCATAGTATAACAACACATTGGTTTGGCGTCTTTGAGCTGCGTCACGCAGTCTGCCTCTGGCAGGTCCAAACAGCATCACATGAAGACAGAAATATAGCGTTGACTATTTATCAAGCTGTATGCCGTGTTTGATACTGCTCCACTAGGATTTTTCTCATTGTGTCTTAACTGTGTTTTCTTTACACATAAAACATTAAAGGACTAAATCATGAAAGCCACCAGGTCCAAAATGTATCCCTTGGGTATTCCCATTGTAAAAAAAACATAAAAAGACATGGCAAAGTACTATGAGAAAACAGATGTGGGAAACAAATTGTTGATTTAAAGCAGTGATAACCAATAGAATAACTGGCTTGTTGGTACTCTGTCATAGGAATTCCCCATATGGTGGGAGGTAACGTTAGATACCATCAAATGAACTGATGGTGTCTGCACAGGCACAGAGAACAAGTAATTCCATGCAGCACTAGAATATTTCCCACTGCCACAAAGGAAACAGGAACTGGGGAGGAGGAACATTTCTTTAGATCAATGAGATGCCACATGGATATCCAGTTTAAACTAGGCAAGTCAGTTAAGAACAAATTCTTATTTACAATGACGGCCTACCCCGGGCCAATTGTGTCACCCTATGAGACTCCCAAGCATGGCCCGATGTTGTACAGCCTGGATTCAAACCAGGGACTGTAGTGACACCTCTTGCACCGATGCAGTGCCGTCGACCGCTATGCCACCCAGGAGCCCTAAAGTTTGATTTGCAGCTTTTTGGGATGTTCTCAAACAGCACTCATATTTATCATGTAACGAATGCCCCCCCCCCCATGTATTGAGTCAGATTTTTCTGCTGACCTAGGTCAAGACACTGGCTGAACCTGTGGCATGTTTTACCTTTAACAGCTCCGATCCAGAGCCAGTCAGTGCATTCAAAGGTCAGTAGAACATCTCCAAGTAAAACATCGATTAGCACTAGTATGAAAAGACACTTCCCCACAAGACACCATGTCTTGTACAGTAAGCAGTTAGTTGGATTGCCACACAGCAATTGGACAAAATCATAGGCATATCAAACTATTGTGTGGTGCAGTCATTTTATATTCAGTGGTATGCCATTTCAAACACCACGGATCACAAATAATTGTACCCCATGAAACAAGACATCAATTTCAATATTTATTCAATAAAATACCACCCCCTCTCTCCATTTTGAGTTGGTAGCTCAGTGTCAATCCTAACATGGTTTTAAGCAGACTTGCTCCGTAACACCAGTCATCTGACAACCAGGTAGAGCAGTACCTTTTTCATTATAGTTTAAATCAAATCTTAGTATTACAGCGTCAGAAAATGATGCATATTTCAACTTTTTGTTAAAAGGAAGCACAAACGCGCCTCAGACGGGAGACGGGGCTGCGATGGTCAGAACTTATGCAGCACTCTTCCATAACCTTGGACACAGGAAGACCCACAATACATTGGAACCGCAGTTAAGGGCTTCTCCCCCCCAAAATCCCACACCACCACAGGATACCGCATGTGGCGGGTGATCATTTTTATTGAAACTCGTACAAAACAAAGTGTTACATGGAATTGTGCCCTTCACATGGCAAACAAAAAAGTTGAAGGAAAAAACTAAACCACCACTCATCCCACATCCGTCAAGCCATTTGTCCATGTTTTCACTGGACTGCTCCCATCTGAGGGGAGAGTTAAACTGGTATTAAAGTGTCTCAATTCAGAGGTATTCATCATTAGCTTAAAGGGGCTGCAGTGATTGCAGCACATGGGGAGGGAAGTATCAGGACCAGGGGAGAGGGGGCTGCAGAAAGCTTCTAAAATCCGTGGACCTTGAGCTGCTCCTCTTTTGCCAGGCCAATCTGGAAGTGGGATGAGGGGAGAAGTGACATTACACAAAATAACTTTGAACTCAAGTCACAGAACATTTGCTACCATCACACAAGACTATTTACAAACAGGGACTTTTCTATGAGAGCCTTCTGTAGGGGCCATGACACATGACCACTTAGTACTCACAAGTGTGGAGTATACACTGGGTGCAATAGCAGCGACAAGAGTCAAACCTACCTCAATCAGAAACGTGCAGATATTCTTGCGCTGGTCACCTTGCAGCTGAATCACTTCCCCATACTCTGGGTGCTCAATCACTGTCCCATTGCAGGCAAATTTCTGTTGACAAAGCAGAACTATTCAAACAGCCAGTAGAACAAAACATGGATCTTGCTTAGTATATCAACTAGTGTTGCCATAACATACCTTCTTAAAGGCCTTGACTAGCTTCTTCTTATCATAGTCGATGGCTATGCCCTGGACCGTGGTCAGAGTCTTCCTGCCGTTACGCTGCTGGATTCTTATGTGGATGTAGTCGTCAGTCCCAGATGGGAGCCTGTCATTACCCTTAGTTGCATCAGCAAATGGGTCTAAAAACAAAATCACACAACTTAAAACATCATTCAAAAAATAAACATCTAAAAATACAAGGAAGCGACCTAAAGTGATAGCTAAGTCAAACCACTGCCATTTTAGTTAACAAAAGATCGAGGCCGATGAACTGGTGACGTAACGTCTTAGCCACGAGGCTCTGGAACCAAGCAAAACCCTGCGCAGGACGCTCATCAGCAAATTACATGGAAATAAGATTTTAGAAAATGGTCCAACCAAGATTTGGTAGCATATCTGCGCAGATCTACATTTATCCGGAATTGAGGTTAGTGACACCGGAGAAAGCGAAACGCCCCTGTCCCGATAGTCAATTATTCCGGCAAAACGTTTTTTTAAAATAAGGAAGTCATGAATATTAGAGAAGCACAATTCAGCGGGACTATTGTACCTGGCTATTTGCCCTTAAAAGAGTTTACATTACCACAAAGCCCTCCCCGACAAAAGTCGTATTACAGACAGATTGGGGCAAACATGTACATTCATACTATGTCCATTGTTGATAACTACAGACAGTAAGAACGAGTTACTCTCCGGAATCGGTAACGTTATTGTACATTGATCAATGTGTCTGCAATAGACTAGTTTGATATACAGGCTACAAAGCCGTGTTGGGGCCTAAACAAGGAAATTAACTTCGGCCTAGTTGAAATCGGATGGCTGTTAGCAAGGCTTTTGCTGACGTTCGTTGGCTATTAATATAACGTACTTCTAGTCGTGAGGAAAATGTTCTCGATAACTAACCAGATGTTTCATGAACATGAAAATCAAAACGTTCTATATTTAGTTGAAACGTTGTCAAAATGTTTGCAAATGCTAACGTTAGCAAGCGCCCTTCCCCCCCCCACATTTTCGACCCCGTGTTAGCAGAGGTGGTTGATATGTCTTACCGAAAGTTTGGAGGTTCTGGATAGCGGACATACGATAAGATTTCCTTTCCTTTCGGATAATAACTGGTTAGCGATCGACTGGTTAAATTTATTTGTTTGTTTTTTTGTTCTTTGAATCTCCCTTTTCACCGGGACGACGTTTTTTGTCTTCTGAAAGGCTCTCACAAAATGGAGCTTGTTTAGCTTGCAAAGTGGAAAACAACCCTTTATAGCGCCTCCCCGCACGTAGGGACGTGCGCCACGCCACACCCTATTTTACCGGAAAAATTACGTCATTATCTTGGTATTTCAGAGGGGAAAATACCAATAACACCTGCAACCTAGGCTACATAAAAAACTACAACACAAATATCTAAATTCGTTAATAAAGCAATGTGATGCGTAGATGGTCAGTGGTCCATTATTCTATTTGAGGAAATATATTGAAAACTCAGATACTTCTGCTTTTACCGAATAATTAAAGGCTTCCCCCAGCCAATGGCCTGCTTCTATCTAAAATGTAAATATGGCCTCGCTTGAAAACTCGAGCTGCTGTTTCTGTCTGATGGGACAGTGCTATATGGAGTCCTTGGGACGTCCCTACCTGGTTAAATAAAGGTTAAATAGATAAATAAAATAACATTTTTGTGAGACAGACATGTAACACACAATATCATACATATTTACGAATATAATTTCTATATTGTCTTTCTAAGGTTCCGTGGAAAAACATAAAAATCAACAGAATATTTACGGAGGCGAGGAGCATGAACTGGAAACGAGGAAGGGAGTTTAGATGGCTAACTAAAAAGCAGCATTCCCCAAGAGAGGATGGCTTTCACTTCAGGAGTGATGAATTCATGAACTTCTTCGACGAAAAGATCATGATCATTAAAAAGCAAATTACGGACCCCTCTTTGAATGTGCGTATTTCTCCAAAGCTCAGTTGTCCTGAGTCTGCACAGAACTACCAGGACCTAGTATCAAATTGTTAAATCCTGTATCGCTTGACACATTCATGAAAATAGTCATGTCCTCTAAACCTCCAAGCTGCATACTGGACCCTTATCTAACTAAACTACTGAAAGAGTTGCTTCCTGTGCTTGGCCCTCCTATGTTGAACATAATAAATTACTCCCTATCCTCAGGATGTGTACCAAACTCACCAAAAGTAGCAATAATAAAGCCTCTCTTGAAAAAGCTAAACCTTGTCCTGGAAAATGCAAAAAACAATCAGCCTATATCAAATCTCCCATTCCTCTCAACATAAAAAAAACTCACTACCTTCCTGAAGACAAATAATGCATACGAAACGCTTCAGTCTAGTTTTAGAGCCCATCATAGTGAAGCCCCAAAATTGTCTACCCTGGAAGCCTTTGTTTCAGACATAAAGAAGTGGATGGCGCCAAATGTTTAACTTTTAAACTCGGACAAAACAGAGACGCTAGTTATAGGTCCCAAGAAACAAAGATCTGCTGTTGGATCTGACAATTATTCTTGATGGTTGTACAGTTGTCTCACATTAAGCTGTGAAGGACCTCGGTGTTACTCTGGACCCTGATCTCTCTTTTGATGGACATTATCAAGAATATTTCAAGGGCAGCTTTTTTCCATCTTTGTAACATTGCAGAAATCTGAAACTTTTTGTCCAAGCTAATCCATACTTTGTCACTTCTAGATTAGACTACTGCAATGCTCTACTCTCCAGCTACCGGGATAAAGCACTAAATAAACATCAGTTAATGCTAAACGCGGCTGCTAGAATCTTGACTAGAACCATTTGACCATATTTCTCCAGTGCTAGCCTCTCTACACTGGCTTCCTGTTAAGGCTAGGGCTCATTTCAAGGTGTTACTGCTAACCTACAAAGCATTACATGGGCTTGCTCCTACTTATCTCACCAATTTGGTCCTGCCGTACATACCTACTCGTACGGTACAGTCACAAGACGCAGACCTCCTTATTGTTCCTAGAATATCTCCAATAGAGCTCAATTTTTATGAATGGTCTGCCTATCCATGTGAGAGACGTAGACAAGGTCTCGACCTTTAAGTCTTTACTGAAGACTAATTTCTTCAGTAGGTCCTATGATTGAGTCTGGTCCAGTGGTGCGAAGGTGAATGGCAAGGCACTGGACCAACGAACCGCCCTTGCTGTCTCTGCCTGGCCGGCTCACACTCTCTCCACCAGGATTCTCTGCCGCTGACCCTATTACGAGGGCTGAGTCACTGGCTTACTAGTGCTCTTCCATGCCGTCCCTAGGAGGGGTGCGTCACTTGAGTGGGTTGAGTCACTGACGTGATCTTCCTGTCCGGTTTTGGTCTCAGGGTAGTAAGTTGGTGGTCTTTGTGACATCTGCTCATTGATTTGATTGATGATTGATTGAGATGGCGGAAGCAGAAGTGTTGTTTGAAGATGAAAGTGCGTCAAGTACAGTTAGTGAGGAAGATGATGTTCATTTGAGGAAACCCTTTGGAAGTCACGAGGATGGTGAAGAAGGTGTTGGGAAATGTGGACACTGTCAAAGTAACCAGGAATGGTGTGGTGTTGATATCTTGTGTATCCAAAGAGCGAAAGGAGCGTGCATTGTGGCTGGCAAAATTATCGACTCCTGAAGTGGACAGTTTTGATTTTCGTAGCAGGGCACTGGAAAAAGGTGTTCTCTCTGTGGTCCCGTTGGACATTGTTAATCAATATCGTCGGCAAAAAAATTCAAGGAGTAGTCGTGCACATCGCTTGACCCGTATGGATAATGAGAAATAGGAGCAAAGTTGTATTATTGTCTGTATTATCTGTGATGTTGATGTTTCATAAAGAGTATCTGCCACCCTATGTAAAGCTGGGATATAAAATATACGCCGTAAGAGCGTTTGTGGAAAACCTAATGCAATGCAAGAAGTGTAAAAAGTTTGGCCACGTGTCAAGTGTTTGCAGACGGAGGGAATATGTTATTGAAGAGTCTTTGAATGTACAATGTTGCAACTGTGGTGGGGATCATCTTCCTGAATTCCCTAAGTGCCCTGGTTAGGGTGAAAGAGATTGAGGTGTCAAGGATCAGCGCTGTACAGCAAATCTACTATGTGGAGGGAGTGAAGAGAGTAAGGGGTAAAAAGGCCTCAGTTCTGTTGAAGATATGGTGGTGGATGCGTCGCAACCAGTTGCAAATATTATACGTCAATCAAGTGATCTGTATACACTTATTGTGAAGAAGATGGATTTTGTAGCATTTATAGCCACAGTTATTAATTGTGTCATATCTTTAGCTGAGAACTTTTTGGGCCTCCAAGACTTAATGACAGAGGCACTGCAAGGATTACTGTCGCCAGAAAATGTCCTGCCCTCACAATTTTTTAAATATAGAGACCCATTCCAAACGGATCCGTGGAATCTAGAACCATCTGGTATATACCTGGTTGGATCCAGACCCGTTAGAGTGAGGGAAGCAGCAGAAAATAATTGTTTTAAATCTACTTTATTAAAATCCCCTAAGGCCGATGTCCGTGCCTATGCGGAAATCTAATTAGCATGATAAACACATTCCCATAAAAATCTGTACATTTATGCTAGATATAAACTTTTTTTTAAATGCATTAGATGCGTCTCAATCCACCGCATCTGCCTATGTCGCACTTCAGCATCTGCGGTGAAAGGTGAAAGAGCGGTGTTTGTCAGACCATGAGACGTCCCGAAAAAAGGTCTTCTCACATAATCGTCTGTAGGGTCCGAACGGTTTGTTCTACGAACCCCACAAGCGTATTGGGACGAGTCTAAAGTTGGAATAGCTAATCTCCCAATTTCTGTCAGTAACGTCCTAACAGTTTGGGCTACACACTAATATGACCCTCTGTGGAAAGGTGAGAGTCTCACGAACATGTACATGTCGGTTGTAATTGCTATAGGACGCCCGTAGGCTTCATAAAACTAATCTGAAGGTCCCCGGTACCAGTCGAAATAATTAATGGAAGTACTTAATGGAGACTGTTTAGTGACAACATGAATGAAATTAGTGAGTCCTGCCTTGATGACTGTATTAGCTTTACAACATTTGTACTATAGATGTTTGTAGTCTTAAATTATTACTTGAAATAATGATAGCTAAAGCTCCCTGTCCTCGAATGACATGCTGGTAGTGATAAAGCTATCTGCATGTTGTAGCTAGCTAGTTACATTGCTAAGGTTGCTGCGTTCTAAGTAAAGTTTGGAGTTATTTTGAAGCTTATCAAGCTCTATAATTAAATAGATTACAATTATAAAATATTCTTTACCTGATAGCAGTGAGTCAGACGGAGATCTCTCTCGAGCTGTCGCCAGCTGTGTTTAGTACCTTAGGTACAGAGAACGCGATCGGCCGTCATTGTAAATAAGAATTTGTTCTTAACTGACTTGCCTAGTTAAATAACAAATAAAAATAAAAAACCTGGATAGCAGTGATATAATTTTCTTTTTTTCCGGTGAGGGATTTTTTATGACAAGATAATCTCCTCAAAGTTTGTACGAACAGATGTAGTCAACTGAATAGCCTATCATTATAGAAATCAAATCAAATTTATTTGTCACATACACATGGTTAGCAGCGAGTGTAGCGAAATGCTTGTGCTTCTAGTTCCGACAATGCAGTAAAACCAACAAGTAATCTAACTAACAATTCCAAAACTACTGTCTTATACACAGTGTAAGGGGATAAAGAATATGTACATAAGGATATATGAATGAGTGATGGTACAGAGCAGCATAGGCAAGATACAGTAGCTGATATCGAGTACAGTATAAACATATGAGATGAGTATGTAAACAAAGTGGCATAGTTAAAGTGGCTAGTGATACATGTATTACATAAGGATGCAGTCGATGATATAGAGTACAGTATATACGTATGCATATGAGATGAATAATGTAGGGTATGTAAACATTATATAAGGTAGCATTGTAGCATTGTTTAACAGTCTGATGGCCTTGAGATAGAAGCTGTTTTTCAGTCTCTCGGTCCCAGCTTTGATGCACCTGTACTGACCTCGCCTTCTGGATGATAGCGGGGTGAACAGGCAGTGGCTCGGGTGGTTGATGTCCTTGATGATCTTTATGGCCTTCCTGTAACATCGGGTGGTGTAGGTGTCCTGGAGGGCAGGTAGTTTGCCCCGGTGATGCGTTGTGCAGACCTCACTACCCTCTGGAGAGCCTTACGGTTGAGGGCGGAGCAGTTGCCGTACCAGGCGGTGATACAGCCCGCCAGGATGCTCTCGATTGTGCATCTGTAGAAGTTTGTGAGTGCTTTTGGTGACAAGCCGAATTTCTTCAGCCTCCTGAGGTTGAAGAGGCGCGGCTGCGCCTTCTTCACGACGCTGTCTGTGTGAGTGGACCAATTCAGTTTGTCTGTGATGTGTATGCCGAGGAACTTAAAACTTGCTACCCTCTCCACTACTGTTCCATCGATGTGGAAAGGGGGGTGTTCCCTCTGCTGTTTCCTGAAGTCCACAATCATCTCCTTAGTTTTGTTGACGTTGAGTGTGAGGTTATTTTCCTGACACCACACTCCGAGGGCCCTCACCTCCTCCCTGTAGGCCGTCTCGTCGTTGTTGGTAATCAAGCCTACCACTGTTGTGTCGTCCGCAAACTTGATGATTGAGTTGGAGGCGTGCGTGGCCACGCAGTCGTGGGTGAACAGGGAGTACAGGAGAGGGCTCAGAACGCACCCTTGTGGGGCCCCAGTGTTGAGGATCAGCGGGGAGGAGATGTTGTTGCCTACCCTCACCACCTGGGGGCCCCGTCAGGAAGTCCAGTACCCAGTTGCACAGGGCGGGGTCGAGACCCAGGGTCTCAAGCTTGATGACGAGCTTGGAGGGTACTATGGTGTTGAATGCCGAGCTGTAGTCGATGAACAGCATTCTCACATAGGTATTCCTCTTGTCCAGATGGGTTAGGGCAGTGTGCAGTGTGGTTGAGATTGCATCGTCTGTGGACCTATTTGGGCGGTAAGCAAATTGGAGTGGGTCTAGGGTGTCAGGTAGGGTGGAGGTGATATGGTCCTTGACTAGTCTCTCAAAGCACTTCATGATGATGGATGTGAGTGCTACGGGCGGTAGTTGTTTAGCTCAGTTACCTTAGCTTTCTTGGGAACAGGAACAATGGTGGCCCTCTTGAAGCATGTGGGAACAGCAGACTGGTATAGGGATTGATTGAATATGTCCGTAAACACACCGGCCAGCTGGTCTGCGCATGCTCTGAGGGCGCGGCTGGGGATGCCGTCTGGGCCTGCAGCCTTGCGAGGGTTAACACGTTTAAATGTCTTACTCACCTCGGCTGCAGTGAAGGAGAGACCGTATGTTTTCATTGCAGGCCGTGTCAGTGGCACTGTATTGTCCTCAAAGCGGGCAAAAAGTTATTTAGTCTGCCTGGGAGCAAGACATCCTGGTCCGTGACTGGGCTGGATTTCTTCCTGTAGTCCGTGATTGACTGTAGACCCTGCCACATGCCTCTTGTGTCTGAGCCGTTGAATTGAGATTCTACTTTGTCTCTGTACTGACGCTTAGCTTGTTTAATAGCCTTGCGGAGGGAATAGCTGCACTGTTTGTATTCAGTCATGTCACAAGACACCTTGCCCTGATTAAAAGCACTGGTTCGCGCTTTCAGTTTCACACGAATGCTGCCATCAATCCACGGTTTCTGGTTAGGGAATGTTTTAATCGTTGCTATGGGAACGACATCTTCAACGCTCGTTCTAATGAACTCGCACACCGAATCAGCGTATTCGTCAATGTTGTTGTCTGACACAATACGAAACATCTCCCAGTCCACGTGATGGAAGCAGTCTTGGAGTGTGGAGTCAGCTTGGTCAGACCAGCGTTGAACAGACCTCAGCGTGGGAGCTTCTTGTTTTAGTTTCTGTCTGTAGGCAGGGATCAACAAAATGGAGTCGTGGTCAGCTTTTCCGAAAGGGGGGCGGGGCAGGGCCTTATATGCGTTGAGGAAGTTAGAGTAACAATGATCCAAGGTCTTTCCACCCCTGGTTGCGCAATCGATATGCTGATAAAATTTAGGGAGTCTTGTTTTCAGATTAGCCTTGTTAAAATCCCCAGCTACAATGAATGCAGCCTCCGGATAAATCGTTTCCAGTTTGCAGAGTTAAATAAAGTTCGTTCAGAGCCATCGATGTGTCTGCTTGGGGGGGGATATATAGGCTGTGATTATAATCTAAGAGAATTCTCTTGGTAGATAATGCGGTCTACATTTGATTGTGAGGAATTCTAAATCAGGTGAACAGAAGGATTTGAGTTCCTGTATGTTTCTTTCATCACACCATGTCACGTTAGTCATAAGGCATACGCCCCCGCCCCTCTTCTTACCAGAAAGATGTTTGTTTCTGTCGGCGCGATGCCTGGAGAAACCCACTGGCTGCACAATGCCTCTTCCCAATGCAACGTCTTTCTATGCCCACACATATTATCTCAATAAAAAAAATGTAATACCCTCAAACACCAAGTTAGGCATAGGCTACTTACTTTAAAAAAAGGCCATCACTGTCAATTGTAAATGATAATTCTTCACGTTTTACCGGTGAAATGTACAAACTGCATCTCCATGCCAATCATTTGATTGATTGCAATCAGTTTCATGGAATTATGCATTTAGATCTTCTTGAATTACTGTTTCGTGAGCGAGTTAGAGCAGTTGGCGTTAACAAACTATTAGCCTAGTGGTGCGCTCTGTTGAGTTTTGACGCATTATAATGAAATAAAAAAATACTCAGCTTCAGCTAACCATCATAAAATCTGAGGTGTTTTTGATGTAACAGTAACGTTATAGGCATACTATGCTTTGGTATTACATTCGGTTCTGTTATGTAAAATGCAAATGAATCATTATGCGATCTCCCGAGACACTGACTAGATGCGCATGTTTTGAGATCAAAGCTAGAGCTGCATGTAGCCACCTGTGCACATTTGTTCATATCCTTTGCTAGTTAGTGAGTTATTAGCCCAATTAAAGATAATTTATATTCAACAACGGGAGAGTGGTTGCTTCCTACAAGAGCACAGAATGTGTGCATTTCTAGCCATCTTTGAAAAGCAAGTCAGGTAAAGAGATTTTTTTGTCTTAAAGGGGTAGTGTTGTATTTTGAGACAGTCTTGAATAAACTAAGGAGCCAATAGGCAGAGGGTAGCATAATTTGTATGAGTCTCTGTAATAATGGTATGGGAATAATAATGATAATTTTATTTTGTAAAGTGGGTTCTGGCATCAAACAACACAACATTTTCAGTCACTTCCTTGTCTGAAGGACAAATTGATAAACAGGTTAATGTCAAGCTCTGTATGTTTTTTTCAAGTCTCATGTAGGCCTACAATGAACCACACATTGGTTCCTGCTGTAGGCTGAACAATAGAAGAGCTATTTCCATGTTAAAATGTTATGGGATGCAGTTTCTCTATTGTTTTGATTTTAATGGTAGGCCACTCTGGTAGGGCTACATTACAAATGGCAACAGTAGGCTACTTGGCCACTGTTAAAACTGCAACTTAAAGTGGGTACAGCCTCAGTGTTCACAGTAAATGCACACAAAAGTTGCACAGAATTTCCACAATGCTCAAGTTTGTGCTCAGCAGACCTGAAATGTGCTCAGTGCCCAAAAAGATTAGAAGGAACATTACCATTCCTATGACTTAACATTTTTTGATTTATTTAACCTTTATTTAACCAGTTAGGCCAGTTGAGAACAAGTTCTCATTTACAACTGTGACCCGTCCAAGATAAAGCAAAGCAATGCGACACAAACAACAACACAGAGTTACACATGGAGTAAACAATCATACAGTCAATAACACAATAGAAAAGTCTATATACAGTGTGTGCAAATGAAGTAAGATTAGGGAGGTAAGGCAATAAATAGGCCATAGTGGTGAAATAATTACAATTTAGCAATTAAACACTGGAATGATAGACTATGTGCTATAGCTATGGCCTGCTCATTTTCTGTTCTACCTGCTCATGCATTGCACCCACCTGTTGTCCCAGATCTAAATTCATCCCTGATTAAAGGGGAAGAATGAAAAAAGCACAGTGGAACTGGCTTGAAGGCCCAGAGTTGAGTTTAAGGCCTATAGCCTAATGTAAATACATATACATATAGCTTAATATCATTGCAATGTTTGAAAGGAGAGCTTTATTGGGAGTAGGCATTTGTACCATTGTATTGTGTAGCTTACACGCTGTATCATAAATGAACTTTGATTTGCTTGAACACATGGTTACAATATATCCTATTACAGAATAAAAGAAAACAGAGGTAAACTATTCATAGAATGTATTTGCATGGATTAAACATGCTATCAAATCAATTGACCACGTCGTGAACATAAATCATTACTACGCAGAAATGCAGGAAATTCATTTTAAAACAGGCATAAAATCAAGCTTTTGGTATTGTGTATTCATGCATCTCAAACTGTAATCTAAATGCATTATTACCTCCAACTTGGCCCAATTCACATTAGCAATAGCTCACCCTGACATACCAAGGTAGAATGGGCCCTGCATCCCAAACAATGGCCAATGTAGGCTAAATATCCCAAGCAGAGATACAGAAACTTCCAGAGATAGTCAGGCTCCTCTGGTTGTTTGGGTGTCCTCGGCAGAACGGTGTCGCCGTAACCAAGTGGTCACATATTGTTCTGGGTTCCAATGCACAAGAGGGGTCCATATAGTTTTATTTTATAAAGGCAAGACACAGTGAATTTAGAATTTGTTCTGATTGGCTAAAGTGGTCAAGCCTCAGACAGGATTCAGTAGTACACACACGTAGCCTCTGGTTCATCATTCTCGCCACCAGAGAGAAGGCAGGGATTTAAAAATATATATATAGTTCTTCTTTATGCTTCTATAAACATATATTACTTGGTTTGTCATTCTATCAATTTTCATGGAATTTTTGTGGAAATTAAATATAATTTATTTTGAATTTAGCAGAATTCATTTTCCAGAAATAGTTTTACCAGCTCTGTGTATTCTCAAATTGAAAATTTGCGCCGTCCTCCGCACTCCGGCAGCACTACACCCCTGCTGGATAGTACACCATTTATGATTGGGTTACTGTTTAGTACTTGGCAGTGTTTGCCTGTCCAGCTATCGAAAATAAAAGTATGTTGAAAAAAATGAAGAATTGACATGGGCAACAAATGGACATTTGTTCGCAATAAATAAATATACACAATATTTAAAAACCTCCCTCGCCAGAGACCGAGAAAAAAAGTCTGTCGTTTTATTTAGTTACGACATTCACCGCTCCTAGCTGTATAGCAATCAATTACTTCGGCATCGCCTGGCTGTGCAAAACGTGCACACCCAAAGATTTTGGCCTCTGCTCAGACGTTGCTGACGCATGCCAGATCTTACAACGCTTGGATAAGTATTTTACGTATCAGCTAACCACATATGTTACAGCAATCTGTTGCCAGACAGTCGATTATGTGGCATGCAACCATTGGTTGATGCATGCAACGTCTGATCAGGGAACACAACCTTTACCTCTCCATTCTCTGGAGGTGCATCATGTGTAAACCTGGCACATCTGACAAATGCCGAATTTTGCTACAGTTTGCTACATCATCAGCTGGGATGACCTCAAGGACCTTTTGTATAGTTCACATAGTCCTGTGAGTAGGATTGATATTTCGGCCAGGTCTAAGCCTAGTGTAAATTCACTGATGGTATGGCTGCCTGACCCAAAGTGGACTCTACAAGTCACACGTTTTGAATTGTCCTCAATGTAGCACCTTGTCAGAGCAATAAAAACCACAACACAACATGTCACAACTCAACCTAACCTTCTGGCTGTGTTTTGGAAATTAGTGGGACATGTGACATTTCACTTGAAAAGTCATAGATGAACCTTTCTGCCGGAGGTGGTTATAAATATTTAACGCTGATCCTGTGCATCAACTTGTCATTCTCTTGCCAGGTGCCTTTCTTTTCGTACCTTGATGCTTTCTGAGCTGAGTAGATTTACATATAATTAAAGCAGAATCTTCATCGCATGTGTGTTCAAACGTTAAAGATTGCCACATCACTTTGGGAGTGATATGTATTTACAGTACTTTACTCTAATCTCATTATGCCGGTAGAATAATTTATTGGTAAACACACTGTAACTAACATGCACAGAAAAGGCAAACTCATCTCTGTTATGAAATTCATCACCGGACTTGACTACATTCTTTATAAAGTTGAACATAATGGGTGAATCTAAAAGCATACAGATGCTGGATAACTGTAATAATACTACACTATTTCATTGTCCTAAACAATAATAGGACTTGTTTGCCATCTCAGCATGTGTCCTCTATGTTTTTTAACAGAGAAAGAATCGGATGAGAAAGAGAGAGCTGAGGGAGGGAGAGACAGTGGGACCAGGTTTTGTTCCCCCGCTCACAGGGTAATGTTTATGTGCTGCAGGTGACACTACCTGGCCGCTAGACCAGCTCCATGCTAGACCAGCCCCATGCAGGCACAACTCTTAAAGGTCCAATGCTGCCATTTGTATCTCAATATCAAATCATTTCTGGAAAACTGGAAAATTTTGCTAGGACTGTCTGGGAGTGATCTGAGTGGGGAAGGGAACACTGAAAACTAGCTGTTATTGGCAGAAAGGTTTGGAACTCTTTCTTATTGGTCGCAAGGCAGGTGAAAACTCCATCCCACCAAAATGTAAGGCTGCCTTTTCAAACAGCTCTTACACTAAAAGGGCATTATCCAAATGTTAACAATTTCACAGTATTATTCCAACCTCATAGTGTAGAAATATATATAAAACACAGGTAAATCATGTGTTTAACTACACTGGGCCTTTAATATTATTTTGTCCTTTCAAAACAACAGGAAAGCAGGCCTTGCTGCTAACCTCTCCCTTAAAGGTCATCTTATGACTGACACAAAAGGATCATTAAGAGATCCCTGTTGTTGTACATCATTGTCACCAACATAGATTTGGTGTAGTGCCACCAAAGGAGAAAAAGTATTCTCGCTGTAAACAACACACCCATTGGCACTCAATGATCTTGCAGTTAGCCACCGTTCACCCATGTAGTTGGTCCTAAAGTTGTCTTTTGACCCCCATCAACAACAAAAAAGGAAATTACCTCAACCCACCACTTGGAAAAAACTGGTGGTGACGAGATGGCATCCACCGAGCCACCAGTGACATTTATCGTCATTGTCACTTTTCATATCTTCACTTATAAATAATGTCAAGCTGGCCTGATAACATTTCCCCACAGAATAAACAAGTCATTAATCTTTCTGTGGCAATGTAAATTACTCTCATTATGGAAGAAAAGCTGAAAGTGATCTTTTGAACTTCATTAAATTCGAAGATTATATGCTGTAGATAGCTAGAATTTAGCTTGAACAGTTTTTGTCAGACATAACATGTAAAAAGTACATGTCATTTTGGGTGGAAATTATTACCTTTGAACAACAAATCCGCTTTAAGCAATGTGTCAACATTTTGGAAAGGAATATTCTACTGGTGACTTTAGGACGGTGTCCTAATTAAGCAATAAGGCCCGAAAAGGTGTGGTATGTTGTACAGATCATTTCTGGAAAACTGGAAAAAACCATACATATATGGTTGTACAGTCGTCTCAAATAAAACTGTGAAGGACCTCGGCGTTACTCTGGACCCTGATCTCTCTTTTGAAGAACATATCAAGACCATTTCAAGGACATCTTTTTTCCATCTACGTAACATTGCAAAAATCAGAAACTTTCTGTCCAAAAATGATGCAGAAAAATTAATCCATGCTTTTGTCACTTCTAGGTTAGACTACTGCAATGCTCTATTTTCCGGCTACCCGGATAAAGCACTAAATAAACTTCAGTTAGTGCTAAATACGGCTGCTAGAATCCTGACTAGAACCAAACATTTTTATCATATTACTCCAGTGCTAGCCTCTCTACACTGGCTTCCTGTCAAAGCAAGGGCTGATTTCAAGGTTTTACTGCTAACCTACAAAGCATTACATGGGCTTGCTCCTACCTATCTCTCTGATTTGGTCCTGCCGTACATACCTGCACGTACGCTACGGTCACAAGACGCAGGCCTCCTAATTGTCCCTAGAATTTCTAAGCAAACAGCTGGAGGCAGGGCTTTCTCCTATAGAGCTCCATTTTTATGGAACGGTCTGCCTACCCATGTCAGAGACGCAAACTCGGTCTCAACCTTTAAGTCTTTACTGAAGACTCATCTCTTCAGTGGGTCATATGATTGAGTGTAGTCTGGCCCAGGAGTGGGAAGGTGAACGGAAAGGCTCTGGAGCAACGAACTGCCCTTGCTGTCTCTGCCTGGCCGGTTCCCCTCTTTCCACTGGGATTCTCTGCCTCTAACCCTATTACAGGGGCTGGGTCACTGGCTTACTGGGGCTCTCTCATGCCGTCCCTGGAGGGGGTGCGTCACCTGAGTGGGTTGATTCACTGTTGTGGTCATCCTGTCTGGGTTGGCGCCCCCCTTGGGTTGTGCCGTGGCGGAGATCTTTGTGGGCTATACTCAGCCTTGTCTCAGGATGGTAAGTTGGTGGTTGAAGATATCCCTCTAGTGGTGTGGGGGCTGTGCTTTGGCAAAGTGGGTGGGGTTATATCCTTCCTGTTTGGCCCTGTCCGGGGTGACCTCGGATGGGGCCACAGTGTCTCCTGACCCCTCCTGTCTCAGCCTCCAGTATTTATGCTGCAGTAGTTTATGTGTCGGGGGGCTGGGGTCAGTTTGTTATATCTGGAGTACTTCTCCTGTCCTATTCGGTGTCCTGTGTGAATCTAAGTGTGCGTTCTCTAATTCTCTCCTTCTCTCTTTCTTTCTCTCTCTCGGAGGACCTGAGCCCTAGGACCTGAGCTCCAGGACTACCTGACATGATGACTCCTTGCTGTCCCCAGTCCACCTGGCCATGCTGCTGTTCCAGTTTCAACTGACCTGAGCCCTAGGACCATGCCCCAGGACTACCTGACATGATGACTCCTTGCTGTCCCCAGTCCACCTGGCCATGCTGCTGCTCCAGTTTCAACTTCCACCTGACTGTGCTGCTGCTCCAGTTTCAACTGTTCTGCCTTATTATTATTCGACCATGCTGGTCATTTATGAACATTTGAACATCTTGGCCATGTTCTGTTATAATCTCCACCCGGCACAGCCAGAAGAGGACTGGCCACCCCACATAGCCTGGTTCCTCTAGGTTTCTTCCTAGGTTTTGGCCTTTCTAGGGAGTTTTTCCTAGCCACCGTGCTTCTACACCTGCATTGCTTGCTGTTTGGGGTTTTAGGCTGGGTTTCTGTACAGCACTTTGAGATATCAGCTGATGTACGAAGGGCTATATAAATAAATTTGATTTGATTTGATTTGATATACCACAAACCCCTGAGGTGCCTTATTGCTATTATAAACTGGTCACTGACGTTATTAGAGCAGTAAAAATACATGTTTTGTCATACCCATTGTATAGTCTTATATAAAAAAATAGAGTCACACACTCCATATTTCAACTCCCAGTAATGTATTGGGTAAGTCACCAACATTTAGGCATCACTGTGCCTTCTTCAGGGTAATGTCATGAATATTTGAACCATGTTATGTACACACTGCAATTAGTGCAACCAATGACAATAGTGAGAGGTGTGTCATAATGAGAATGAATTGAATGAATTAATAAGAATGAATTGAGTGAAACTTTTAAAAAACAATAGTTTATGGCATATTAAATATTAGGCTATTGTTATCATATGCAAACATAATTGAATATTGTACATACTATTAGCATCAACATACATTTCTCAAATAGCCTACCTGGTTAAAAAAAAAACATTATTATTCAATTTCACATGCTTAATTGATTCCTATTTCATTTATATTTGTTACATGTAATCTTTTGGTTCAACCTTAATGCATAATGAGCATCACCAACAGGGGGAACATATTAGGTGTACGCTAACAAGCTGTAGAAAGAATATCAATTTAAGACAAGTTTATAAAAGAGAGAAAATTGTTCATAAGGGCCTGAGATCAAAGTCAATATTCAGACCACTAGGGGTCAATGTTTTTAGATGGGATACCCAATCTTATATACCACAGCTGTCAGGCAATCAGCATTCAGGGCTCAAACCACCCAGTTTATAATAAAGAGCCTAATGTTTTATTCAATTTACCACTTAAAGGGTGACTTTGTATGTTGCGTTATGTATATTACACTTAACTGGTTAATGTATTTTTCACTGTAGGCAACTTAAAAATTAAGATTTATTGGTCCACAAGAATAAAAGTATTACAAGGTATTTTGTCTCCGTATTGACCTTTTTGACTGCGATCCTGCCTCCAGAACCATCCAATTTACATTTGAAAGAATGAAGAAAACATAATTCCATCCTAGACATGCCCACAAATGTTTTTTTGTAGATCTGAGTAGAGGCAGGGTTTCATCACGGCCTACACTTGCTTGTAATGTTGTAATGTAATGTTTTTGCACAGTTCAAAAAAGCTCTTTATAGGATCACTTCAGACCCCAAGTTGGAGTATTGTTGGCAGCATCAATGCTGTTGTTGCGTGACAGTGGCGCTAAGCATGTCTCCCACGACCACAGAGGGGGACGCTGGAACAGTGTTTGCGGTGGTGCGGGAGGGTATGGGACCCACACGTGTCCCGGTGAGCGTGAGACAATTCTCAGGCTCCCTCTGCGTCAGCGAGAGGGAGAACATGCAATATCTTAATGGGCGCTTTGTATCCTACATGGAGAATCTAAATAAGATAAACCTTTTCACATCACAAATGTAGGGTTATTTTTTTCACTGTTAAGAGAAAGTGAATGGTAGTTCTTCAGGCTATCATTAGGTGTAGAATAGGCTGATATTCTGGTCAGATGTGATAGAACGGCCACGCGCTGCTTTCAAGTACACTCAGTTGCTCTGGTGCGATTCCTCTCTTAGTGGCTAAAACGGTGAGAAGCCTACCTAGGATGTGTGTTGTATGACTGTGTGAGGCTCTATGTTGATTTGTGGGTGTCTGTGGCACAGGTGCACTCACTTGAGGCAGCCAACGCACAGCTTGAGCTACAGCTAAGCAAAGGAAGGAACCCACTGGGAAGAGACATCAATTCAATACAGACAAAACTAGAGGTTAAAATGGTCAGATCTTGACACATCACTGAACAAAAATATAAATGCAACATCTAAAAATGTTGGCTCCATGTTTCAAGAGCTGAAATAAACAATCAGACATTTTCCATACGCACAAATAGCTTTTTTCAAAAATGTTGTGCACAAATTTGTTTACATCCATGTTAGTGAGGGGTTGCTGAGGAGGTTCCGTCTGTAATAAAGCCCTTGTTAGGAAAAACTCATTCTGATTGGCTGGGCCTGGCTCCCAAGATAACCAAAGTATGTGGGCACCTGCTTGTCAATCTCATGGGCCTTAATATGGAGTTAGTCCCCCCTTTGCTGCTATAACAGCCTCTACTCTTCTGTGAAGGCTTTCCACTAAATGTTGGAACATTGCTGCAGGGACTTGCTTCCATTCAGCCACAAGAGCATTAGTGAGGTCAGACACTGATGTTGGCTCGCAGTCGGTTTTCCAATTCATCCCAAAGGTGTTCGATGGGGTTGAGGTCAGGGCTCTGTGCAGGCCAGTCAAGTTCTTCCACACCGATCTCAACAAACCATTCCTCTACGGACCTCGTTTTCTGCAAGGGGGCATTATCATGCTGAAACAGGAAAGTGCCTTCCCCAAACTGTTGCCACAAACTTGGAAGTACAGAATCGTCTAGAATTTCATTGTATGCTGCAGCGTTAAGACCCTTCACTGCAACTAAGGGGCCAAGCCCGGACCATGAAAAACTGCCCCAGACCATTATTCCTTCCCCACTAAACTTTACAGTTGGCACTATGCATTCGGGCAGGTAACGTTCTCCTGGCATCCGCCAAACCCAGATTCGTCCGTCAGACTGCCGGATGGTGAAGCGTGATTCATCACTCCAGAGAACGCGTTTCCACTGCTCCAGTGTCCAATGGCGGTGAGCTTTACACCACTCCAGCCGACGCTTCGCATTGCGCATTGTGATCTGAGGCGTGTGTGCTGCTGCTCGGCCATGGAAATCCATTTCATGAAGCTCCCGACGAACAGTTATTGTGCTGACGTTGCTTCCAGAGGCAGTTTGGAACTCAGTAGTGAGTGTTGCAAACGAGGACAGATGATCTTTACACGCTACTTCCTTCAGCACTTTGCGGTCCCCTTCTGTGAGCTTGTGTGGCCTACCGCTTCGCGGCTAAGCCGTTGTTGCTCCTAGACGTTTCCACTTCACAATAACCGGGGCAGCTCTAGCAAGGCAGAAATTTTACGAACTGACTTGCTGGAAAGGTGGCATCCTATGACAGTGCCACGTTGAAAGTCACTGAGCTCTTCAGTACGGACCATTCTACCGCCAACGTTTGTCTATGGAGATTGGATGGTGTGTGCTCTCTCTCATATACAGTGGGGCAAAAAAGTATTTAGTCAGCCACCAATTGTGCAAGTTCTCCCACTTAAAAAGATGAGAGAGGCCTGTAATTTTCATCATGAGTACACTTCAACTATGACAGACAAAATTAGGGGGAAAAAATCCAGAAAATCACATTGTAGGATTTTTAATGAATTTATTTGCAAATTATGGTGGAAAATAAGTATTTGGTCACCTACAAACAAGCAAAACTTCTGGCTCTCACAGACCTGTAACTTCTTCTTTAAGAGGCTCCTCTGTCCTCCACTCGTTACCTGTATTAATGGCACCTGTTTGAACTTGTTATCAGTATAAAAGACACCTGTCCACAACCTCAAACAGTCACACTCCAAACTCCACTATGGCCAAGACCAAAGAGCTGTCAAAGGACACCAGAAACAAAATTGTAGACCTGCACCAGACTGGGAAGACTGAATCTGCAATAGGTAATCAGCTTGGTTTGAAGAAATCAACTGTGGGAGCAATTATTAGGAAATGGAAGACATACAAGACCACTGATAATCTCCCTCGATCTGGGGCTCCACGCAAGATCTCACCCTGTGGGGTCAAAATGATCACAAGAACGGTGAACAAAAATCCCAGAACCACACAGGGGGACCTGTGAATGACCTGCAGAGAGCTGGGACCAAAGTAACAAAGCCTACCATCAGTAACACACTACGCTGCCAGGGACTCAAATCCTCCAGTGCCAGACGTGTCCCCCTGCTTAAGCCAGTACATGTTCAGGCCCGTCTGAAGTTTGCTAGAGAGCATTTGGATGATCCAGAGGGGACGCTGTTTGGAGAATGTCATATGGTCAGATGAAACCAAAATATAACTTTTTGGTAAAAACTCAACTCGTCGTGTTTGGAGGACAAAGAATGCTGAGTTGCATCCAAAGAACACCATACCTACTGTGAAGCATGGGGGTGGAAACATCATGCTTTGGGGCTGTTTTTCTGCAAAGGGACCAGGACGACTGATCCGTGTAAAGGAAAGAATGAATGGGGCTATGTATCGTGAGATTTTGAGTGAAAACCTCCTTCCATCAGCAAGGGCATTGAAGATGAAGCGTGGCTGGGTCTTTCAGCATGACAATGATCCCAAACACACCGCCCGGGGAACGAAGGAGTGGCTTCGTAAGAAGCATTTCAAGGTCTTGGAGTGGCCTAGCCAGTCTCCAGATCTCAACCCCATAGAAAATCTTTGGAGGGAGTTGAAAGTCTGTGTTGCCCAGCAACAGCCCCAAAACATCACTGCTCTAGAGGAGATCTGCATGGAGGAATGGGCCAAAATACCAGCAACAGTGTGTGAAAACCCTGTGAAGACTTACAGAAAACGTTTGACCTCTGTCATTGCCAACAAAGGGTATATAACAAAGTATTGAGATAAACTTTTGTTATTGACCAAATACTTATTTTCCACCATAATTTGCAAATAAATTCTGGATTTTTTTTCCTCATTTTGTCTGTCATAGTTGAAGTGTACCTATGATGAAAATTACAGGCCTCTCATTTTTTAAGTGGGAGAACTTGTGTGGCTGAAAACACAATTTACATAATTCTGGACTGCTATATGTATTTTTTTGGTTTGTCATTCTATTGTTTTTCATGGATTTTGGTAATTAAATATGATTTATTTATAAATGTATCAGAATTCATTTTCCAGAAATAGTTTTACATTTAGACTGTAAAAGATGGCCTGTGTATTGTCAAATTGGAAAAAAGTGAGGGAGCGCTGCTCCTCTTTGCTCCGGCAGCAGGACACCCCTGCTTGATAGTACCCCATTTTCTATTGTTTTACTGTTCAGTACTCAGCAGCATTTGCCCGTCAAGCTAGCGAACATAAAATTATGTTGAAAACATTTGCTAAAATTGACATTGGCAACAAATTGTCATTTGTTTACAATAAATAAACATACACAATATTTAAAAACCAGCTCCTCCATTGCCAGAAACCGATCATCACGAAAACTAAAGCAGATACGATGCCCCTGGCCACCTCCTACTAGTTTTGCATGACCTGGTCCCCCAGCTGTTGCCCAGGTGGTAGGAGTTAGCACTCGATTTGCAATTAAATGTTCAATGCCCCACTCAAAAAAAAGAGTCAGAAAAACAACAATGAAATGCACGTGGTCGATACAAATTCACTTCTAATCATTGATTAACAAAATTAACAAAAAATGTCAACAGCCATTTGCATCAGAGGGTAATGGAACAATGTCCTGGTGCTGCCTTTTTTTTATCCCTCTGATCATTTTTCCTTTCCGTCGTTTTATTTAGTCAGGACATCCACCGTTCCCAGCTGTATAGCATTCAATTGTTTTGGTGTTCCCGGGCTGTGTAAAACGTGCACACCCAACAATTTTAGCCGCTGCTCAGACATTGCTGACTCATGCCAGGTCACAATGCCAGGATAGGTATTTTACGTATTAGCTAACCACATAATATGTTACAGCATATTAGCATATCTGTTGCCAGACACAGTCGATAACGAGGCACGCAACCATTAGTTGATGCATGCAATACCTGATCAGGGAACCCAACCTTTACTTCTCCATTCTCTGGAGGTGCATCATGGGTAAACTTGTCTCATCTGACCAATACCAATTACTTATCACCGCCTGGTACAACAGAGTTTGAGACAGTGTTGTCATCAGCTGGGATGAACTCATGGACCTTTTGTATAGTTCATATAGTCCTGTGAGTAGGATTGATATTCCAGCCAGGCCAAACCCTATTGTAAATTCATTGATGTTATGGCTCTGGTATGACTCACAAACTTCTACAGATGCACAATCGAGAGCATCCTGGCGGGCTGTATCACCGCCTGGTACGGCAACTGCTCCGCCCTCAACCGTAAGGCTCTCCAGAGGGTAGTGAGGTCTGCACAACGCATCACCGGGGGCAAACTACCTGCCCTCCAGGACACCTACACCACCCAATGTTACAGGAAGGCCATAAAGATCATCAAGGACATCAACCACCCGAGCCACTGCCTGTTCACCCCGCTATCATCCAGAAGGCGAGGTCAGTACAGGTGCATCAAAGCTGGGACCGAGAGACTGAAAAACAGCTTCTATCTCAAGGCCATCAGACTGTTAAACAGCCACCACTAACATTGAGTGGCTGCTGCCAACACACTGACACTGACAATGACTCAACTCCAGCCACTTTAATAATGGGAATTGATGGGAAATTATGTAAATATATCACTAGCCACTTTAAACAATGCTACCTTATATAATGTTACTTACCCTACATTATTCATCTCATATGCATACGTATATACTGTGCTCTATATCATCTACTGCATCCTTATGTAATACATGTATCACTAGCCACTTTAACTATGCCACTTTGTTTACATACTCATCTCATATGTATATACTGTACTCGGTACCATCTACTGTATCTTGCCTATGCTGCTCTGTACCATCACTCATTCATATATCCTTATGTACATATTCTTTATCCCCTTACACTGTGTATAAGACAGTAGTTTTGGAATTGTTAGTTAGATTACTTGTTGGTTATTACTGCATTGTCAGAACTAGAAGCACAAGCATTTCGCTACACTCGCATTAACATCTGCTAACCATGTGTATGTGACAAATAAAATTTGATTTGATTTGAAAAAACATGTCACAACTCAACCTAACCTTATGACAGTGTTTTGGAAATTAGTGGGATATGTGACATTTGGTGTGAAAAGCCATAGATTACCCTTTGTCAGAGCTGGTTAAACATTTAACTCTGATCCTGTGCATCAACTTGTCTCTCAACAGAGTAGATTTACATATAATTGAAGCAGAATCTTTATACATGTGTTCAAACGTTAAAGATTGCCAGATTACTTTAGGAGTGTTAGGTATTTACTTTCCTCTGATATCAATTTTCCAGTAGCTTAATTCATTGGTAAACATACTGTAATGACTTGACTTGCCTACATTCTTTATGAAATTGAACATAATGGGTGAATTTAATAGCATTCAGATGCTGCTAACTGTAATAATAATACTCTATTTCCCAGCCATAAACAGTAATAGGACTTGTAAGAGAGAGAGACAGACCAGGTTTTCTTGCTGTAAACAGCATACCCATTGGCACTCAATGGTCTTGCAGGTTTTGTTCCCACGCTCACACAGTAATGTTTATGTCCTGTCTGTGACATTAATTGTCCACTAGACCAGCCCCATGCAGGCATAACTCCTCTCAATGTTATTTTGAACTTTTCAAACAACAGGTCTTTCTGCTTACCTCATTTGGCCACGTTTTAGATTTGGTTAATTAAGAAATGCTAGTAGCCATGACTGAATTCAAACATGAGTTAGTTTCGGGGTGTGGTTTGATGTGGGTGTGTTCGCAGAGTTAAACAAATTATTTAGCCAATTAGCTTCAACTGGCTGGTGTGCGGTTAGAGGCTTTTAAGTCTTGAAATTTGGAGCTATTGGAATTTTAACACATTCTCCCATGTACATTGTGTAATTTAGCTAGTCCCATAGGGATATCCAAAGTTGACCCAAATGTATAATGGGCAATACTATTGGGTTGCGTGCAGCTGCATTCCAAATTAATGATTACTTGTTAGCTGCCAGCTGTGGGCACGTGGGCAGGATTGAAACAAACCCAACCTTCATTTCCATCGGGATGCAGTCACAACCACAAATCTCACAAAACTCCATTTTGGATGAGACTGACTTTATTACCAAAATTATCCTGTTTACACTTTGTGGTCAATTTTGACAGTAGGATTAATATTTCTGACTCATGTCGATGCCACATGGGTTCTTTTCTTAATGAGAAGTTGTTTTTTAAAGGGCAGTTGCTCTTTAAAGGTCATCTTTTGACAGTGACACAAAATGATCATTAAGAGATTACTGCTATTGTACATCCTTGTCACCAACATAGTAGTGCAACTAAAGGATAAAAAAATGTCATGGGTGGTTTTCTTGCCGTAAACAACACACCCATTGGCACTCAATGGTCTTGCAATTAGCCATGGTTGTTTCTGTCTTGTGACCCCCCCCCACCCCCACCACCACCACTTCTACTCACTCTTTGGTTGGGGCCCGTGACCTATTAGGAACTGTCCTCAACCCATCAATTGGTCCCAAATCCCGACGCACCATTTTGGGGAAAAACTGGTGTAGAGACAGAATATCATCCACCGAGCCAGTGGCTTTTATCGTCATTGTCACTTTTCATATCTTCACATATAAATAATGTCAAGCTGGTCTGAGAACATTTTCCCACAGAATAAACAAGTCATTAATCTTTCTGTGGCAGTGTAAATTAATCATGGGAGCAAAGCAGAAAGGGATCTTTTGAACTTAAAGATTATGTGCTGTTGATAGTTAGAATTGTTTTTTTGTCAGACATTACAGGCACTGGGTTAGCACACACACAACCCAGGTGCCCATGAGTTTTAGGGGGCCCCAACTCCCCTCAAAATATAAAAAAATATTAAAAAATTGGGACAATCCTTGTCCAGCAAGGAAACACTTTTTTAATATATATAGTTTAAAGAAATACATTTTAGGGAATTTTAAAAGGGAAAAGATTGGTTTTGGGAATTTTCAAAATACTTTCAATGTTATTGATTTTCATGTCAGCTCTTTGCCTGGAAATGCCCTCCAAAAAAAGTGTTTGAAATTGGCAAAAATGTATATTAACTGAAAAATCATGGTATGTACACTGAACAAAAATAAAGGCAACATGCAACAATTTCAAAAATTTTACTGAGTTACAGTTTATATACTGTAAGGAAATCAGTCAATTGAAATAAATTAATTAGGCCATAATATATGGATTTCACAGGATTACTGATATGCACCTGTTGGTCACAGATACTTTCAAAAATATATTAAATCATATTTCTCTCAACTTAGATTCCTAAAAGATGTGTCTGGAGATTTTGTTCACTCTGTCAGATTTCTCTAAAATCCTAAATTAATCAGGAATGAGCAGGGTCAGCTATACCATAAGGACCCCTTATTAATGTCCTCATTACATGTAGTGCAACAAGACCATTCATGGTCTGTAAAGTTCTCTCCATTTTTGATAGATTTAAACAAACAACATTGGAATCACCATGGTCACAACCATAAATTGTCAATACCATCTTCATTATAGATTAAAATGCAATATGAATTTTGGTTCAAATATGTTACATTTAATTAGGTTTTAGTCATAAAGCAACTGAAGCAAAAACACAATTTTACTGTGTATACCACTTGAAAGTATAAGAAAAAGCTATTTTGCTCTCTGTAAAACATAAACTCCGTCAGATTTTTGTCTATTCTCTGATAGAATGGTTGTTTTATTGGGGATTTTAAAATGAATAATTTTCCATATTCCAGACTTTAATTTTCCATATTTTACAAATGTTTGTAAAAAATACAAATGTTGTCAACTCCATCAGTGGCTTGTCAACTCCTTCACTGACGACTAAACCCTCTTGCTTTTGTCAATATTCAGATTTTTTTATTGTTGTAATCAATGCTCTGCAACTTATTCTTAAACAATTGAAGTATTTGCTGTGCTACATTTAAGGGATAATGATAGCTTTATAAATTTTATTTTATGTTCTGAATCTAGAAAAACATGCCAAAATGCAAACAGAATTTGCCCTGGAGCATTTAATAGTGTTATAAAACTTAACAAAAATAAATGTGGAGATTTGTTTTACATATTTGAATTATCTAATGTTAGAATTAAATAGTCAAGGCCTTTAAACAGTTGTTGGACCATTGTAAAAATGAAATGACTTTCATGGTGTCTGATGGAGTTGACATAAATCCAGTTAGTTGCAATTTATCAACAAAAAAATATTGGTTGTTCATTTACATGGCTTGATACTTAATACTTTGGTCTATCAAAATATGTAATTCATTATTATATTTATATTATTAAGACAAATATTTTAGATTGTCCCTTCTTTCGAGAATCCCCGAGCTCTAAAACAGCAACATTTTCTCTCAGCCTTAAAGCAGAAAAGTGACGACGCTGGGCCAATTGTGCTCAGCCTCTGGAACTCCCAATCACAGCCGGTTGTGATACAGCCTGGAATTGTGCTCAGCCTCAAGCACTGAGATGCAGTGATAACCTTTCAACAATAAAGCTTTGAGCAATGCGTCTACGTTTTTGGCAGAAATATTTTTGGGGTGACTTTGGGTCAGTGGCCTAATAAAGAAAAAAGAGCATCATGTTTTATCAAATTTACCACTTCAAATGTGACTTTCGATGTTGCGTTATTTATATTTCACTTAACAGGTAAATGTATCCCACTGCAAACAGATGTCAATTCCACATTGGTTCAACATCATTTCTACATTTTTTATTATATATATATTTTTTGTACACACTTTTTCTCCCCAATGTTGATCTTGTCTCATTGCCACATGACTCGATCTTTGGGAGGCTAAGGTCAAGTCATGCGTCCGCCAAACTTGACCACGCTTCTCAACACACGCCCACTTAACCTGGAAGCCATCCTCACCAATGTGTCAGAGGAAACACTGTTCACCTGATGACAGAGGTCAGCCTGCAGGCACCTGGCCCACCACAAGGAGTTGCTAGAGCACAATGAGCCAAGTAAAGCCCCCCAGGCCAAACCCTCCCCAATCCAGAGGATGCTGTGCACCCCGCCTTATGGAACTCCCGATCACAGCCTGTTGTGATACACCCCGGGATTTGAACCCGGGTCTGTATTGATGCCTCTAACACTGCAATGCAGTGCCTTAGACCGCTGTGCCACACGGGAGGCCCTCAATTCAACGTAATTTCATTGAAGTGTGTGCCCAATGGGTATTTTTCATTGTAGGCAACTTAATCCAGTTTATTGGTCCACTTCCCAAAAGAAAACTGGTTTCATAAGGGATTTTGTCTCCGTATTGACTTTTTTTGACTGTGATCCGGCCTCCAGAACCATCCAATTTACCTTTGAAAGACAGAAGGAAATATAATTACATTCTAGACACGCCCACAAGTGTTTTTTTGTAGATCTGTAGGCCTATAGTGGACGGATTTTCATCGGGCCTACAATTGCTTTCAATAGATAGACATATGTAATATCTTTGCAGTTTGCACAGTTAAAAAAGCCCTTCATATCAGATCCCAAGTTGGAGTGGTGTTGACAGCAGTCATGGCTGCATTTGCCCAGGAGATGGCACCCTGGCAGGTGTGCCTTGCCAGTGGCGCTAACCGGCTCTCCCACGACCACAGAAGGGGACGCTGGAACAGCTTTTGCAGTGATGCGGGAGGGTATGGAACCCGCATCTCAATGGAATATGCATCAAGTGTCCCTTTGAACTCCCTGTGCATCAATGAGGGAGAACATGCAAGATCTGAACGATTGCCTCGCCTCCTACCTGGAAAAGGTCAATCAAAACAGGTGTCAGGTGAGAACCGCATTCCATCAAACGAGCATTAATACCTTTAAATGACCAGTATCACAATGCACCGTCATGCTAGAAAACATGTTTTCACTGGATCTCAGACTTTCATCATTGCTGTGAGTAAGAAATGCACAGAGGTTTCTGTTTGAACAGTAATCTATAAAGTTCTGAAATATACTCTGAAATCGTTATAGGGATGCAGGGGTGATGGAATTTGTTCTACGCCAAACAATTTGATCTTATTGGATTCAGTTTCCTTGTAAAGCGCTTACACTTACATTTATCCAGAAGATGGCAGTATATGCATTTAGGTGATCAGTTGTGGAGCGAGACAGCTAGTCTTCTCATTTGATACATTTACGCAATTTAGTATAACTTTTAGATTTTATTTTAGTAGTTTGAAATCAATGTATCAAAGCTTAGATAAAGCTTCTGATGACTTATTACCTGATATTGTTTTTAATTATGAAATATTTTTGCTGTATTTACTTCACACTTGTTCTGAAATATTATTCTCATCTTATTTCATTGTATTGTGCTACATTTCAAATGTGTATTAGAAAGTGTGCTTATAATAAAGTGTTACTTTCTTCAAACATGAAACAAACTGGCTTTGGGTGTGTTCGTAAATTCACTCTGGCTATCTACTCCGATTTCAGAGTTCTCTCGTCTGAGTGTAAACCTCAGCAAAAAAAAAGTAATTAAATTGTTTCCAGCAGCACAGTTACAGTCACCAACACTACAGATAACATGAAAACAGCCTAACTAGCTCTGCTACGGTGAGTAAAATGGTCAGAGTGAAGTGTTCTCTCATTTGTGTCTGGAAGTAGCTAGCAAGTTAGCCAACTTTAGCCAGTTAGCTTGAGTGCTTGACTGCAGCTGTGAGGTCAGAACGCTCTGATCAACTCTACTCTGTCAATGTCCAGCTGTGTAGCAAAAACCAAAACTTGCACCCCTTGGAGTCACGAGGATCGAGGTGGGGAAACACTGCCATAACCCCACTGCCACCATGGGAAACTCTGTTCACAACGTTTACATCAGCAAATCACTCGCCCACACAATGCCATAGACACTGTCTGCCATCTGCCCAGTAGTTGAAACCGGGATTCATTCATAAAGAGCACACTTCTCCAGTGTGCCAGTGGCATTTGCCCACTGAAGTCGGTTACGATGCTGAACTGCAGTAAGATCAAGACCCTGGTAAGGATGACAAGCATGTAGATGAGCTTCCCTAAGACAGTTTCTGACAGTTTGTGCAAACCCACAGTTTCATCAGCTGTCCTGGTCTCAGACGATCCCACAGGTGAATAAGCCGGATGTGGAGGTCCTGGGTTGGCGTGGTTACATGTGGTCTGTGGTTGTGAGGCTGGTTGGACATACTGCCAAATTCTCTAAAACAACGTTGGAGGTGGATTATGATAGAGAAATTAATATTAAATTCTCTGGCAACAGCTCTGGTGGACATTCCTGCAGTCAGCATGCCAATTGCGTGCTCCCTTAAAACTTGAGACATGTGTGTTATGGTATTGTGTGACAAAACTGCACATTTTAAAAAAATATGAAAAGGGGGAGGCTTGCAAGCCAAAAAACACAATCCCAACCGTGAAGCACGGGGGTGGCAGCATCATGTTGTGGGGGTGCTTTGCTGCAAGAGGGACTGGTGCACTTCACAAAATAGATGGCATCATGAGGGGGGAAAATTATGTGGATAAATTGAAGCAATATCTCAAGACAGTCAGGAAGTTAAAGCTTGGACGCAAATGGGTCTTCCAAATGGACAATGACCCCAAGCATACTTCCAAAGGCCTACAAACCTGACTCAGTTACACCAGCTCTGTCAGGAGGAATGGGACAAAATTCACCCAGCTTTTTGTGGGAAGCTTGTGGAAGGCTACCTGAAATGTTTGACCCAAGTTAAACAATTTAAAGGCAATGCTACCAAATACTAATTGAGTGTATGTAAACTTCTGACCCACTGGTAATGTGATAAAAGCTGAAAGAAATCATTCCCTCTAATATTATTCTGACATTTCACATTCTTAAAATAAAGTGGTGATCCTAACTGACCTAAGACAGTGAATTTTTACTTGGATTAAATGTCAGGAATTGTGACAAACTGAGTTTAAATGTACTTGGCTAAGCTGTATGTAAACTTCCGACTTTGACAATAATGCTAAAATCAATCACTAATTTAGACAAACATACGGCAAAAAAATAACCTCTGTTTGCATAAATGATCAATAAGATAAAATAACTGACATTAAAAAAGTTAGAACTAAGAACCTTGTTGATGCATTGATGTTACAAAGGTATGAGAATGAGCTGGCTATGAGGCAAACTAACGTGTGCGCTGGGAGTCGGGAAGCAAGTTCAGGGAGTGCATAATTTAATAAACAAATGAACAAAACAAGAAACACGAACAGCGCACAGACAGGAAACAAACAGAAACAATGACACCTGGGGAAGGAACCAAAGGGAGTGACATATATAGGGAAGGTAATCAAGGAGGTGATGGAGTCTAGGTGAGTCTGATGATGCACAGGTGCGTGTAACGATGGTGACAGGTGTGTGCCATACCGAGCAGCCTGGTGACCTAGAGGCCGGAGAGGGAGCACACGTGACAGTACCCCATTCCCGACAAGGACGCCGACCAAAATGATGATCCCGGGTATCAGGAGCGGACCGGTCACCTCTGCTGAGGCGCCGGAAACCTGTCAGTCCGGCTGAGATGCGGGAACATGGCGACCTAGAGCACTGGAGAGAGAGCATACGTGACACAGACTGTGGAGGCCGACGTCAATGGGTTGAGGAGGGTGCTGGACGAGTTGACCTTGGCCAGATCTGACCTGGAAATGCAGATGAACCACGAGGAGGTGGGTTTGCTAAAGACCTCAAACAGAGGCTAACAGAGGCTAACAGTGTTATGATTCAACATTACTCTACTATGTAATGATGAGGCACAGGATTGAATATTGACCAGATATATGTTAAAGCTTTGTTCCCGGGACCTCTTGGCCATGCATAATCAGATGAGCGGCCAAATCAACGTGGAGGTGAACCCTTCACCACAGGAAGACCTCACCAAAGTCATGGCTGAAATCCGTGACCACTACGAGGCCATCGCTAACAAGAACTGTAAAGATCTGGAAGGCTGGTTCAATGCCAAGGTAATACTGCAACCTTTCTTTTTGGCCAATGACATGTTTATGTTTTCCAGTTATAGTCTTCAGTGAATGTAATCAGTAATGAACCCTACGGTATGCTGTCTTTCATTCACAGTCAGAAGAAATCAACAATGTCGTGGCAGGCAGACAGCACAGAGACCCTCCAATCATCCAGATCTGAAATCACTGAAGTTAAACGCACACAGTAAAGTCTGGAAATCAAACTCCAATCCCAACTCAGCATGGTGAGATAAACAAAAAATACAAAGTTGAAAAATGGTATACCTCTGCACTTCCATTCAGTCATCTAATAAAATTATTTCTTTCTTTTCCCTTCCTTAATCCTGTCAGAAAGCATCCCTGGAAGGCACCCTGTCTGACACACAGAGCCACTATGCTAATATGATGGCCGGCTACCAGAGGCAGGTGACCAGCCTGGAGCTTGGTCATCTTCGTGCTGACCTGGACCGCCAGGGCCAACAGTACAGAATGCTACTGGACATCAACACCAGGCTGGAGATGGAGATCGCTGAGTACAGGAGGCTGCTGGATAGTTTTCCAGGTGAGCCTGGATCTTTACATAAATCATTGAAAAACATTGGTCTTGAAATGTGAGTGCCAAAAGTAATTAAGCAAAAGTAGGCCTTTCTAACAATATTGTCTCTGCCTCTACGGTCCATCAACCGCCACAACCACTAATATCTTTTTGCAGAAGGTGGTGACCTATGTGCAGGAGATTGTTGACTGCGTGGTGGTCAGCACCAACTGCAAGAGACCGTGTATGAAGATAAATCTTGAATTGGGAGCCACACAGAACAGAACACAAGTCAACTGATGCCTGCTGTCAACCTAGCTCAGAGCGATTAAGAAATAAAAGTGTTCCGAGGTGATGAAACAACATTCTTGCCTCTTGCGCTTTTTTTTTTGTACATCAAAACTGTTTACAAAAAGTAGTGATAACTTTGACAGCCGTGGTTGCCACCGATATGGTCAGTAACGATTCTAAACCTTCACAAAAACACCACGTTTTTTCACCTTTGTAAATTTGTAATTTTTTTTACAATTATTTTTAATTCAACCTTTTATTTAACTAGGCAAGTCAGTTAAAAGAACAAATTCGTATTTACAATGACGGCCTAGGAACAGTGGGTTAAACTGCCTTGTTTGGGGACAGAACAACCAATTTCTACCTTGTCAGCTTTGGGATTCGATTAATTCATTTACTGTTTTTAAATGCCCAGTGTAGTCAAAATTAGATGTTCCAGTGTTTAATATATTTCCACACTATGAGTTTGGAATAATGTTAAATTGTGAAAATGAATATAATGCCCTTTTATTGTAAGAGCTGTTTGAAAAGACCGCCTGAAATTTCAACCTGTTTTAGTGGGAAGGAGTTTTGGCCTGCCTGGTGACATCACTAATAATTAGTTATTAGATGAATAAGAACCAGTTCCAAATCTCTCTGCCAATCACAGCTAGTTTTCAGGTTTCCCCTCCCCACTAAGACCACTCCCAGACAGTCTAGCATATTTTTTCTTTTGGACACTTTTAATTGAAAACAATCACAGTAAGGTACTTAATTGTTAACCAGAAATGATTTGATATTCATATAAAATGCTGGATTGGGCCTTTAATGCAATCTCAGCCATCCAGTGGTAGAGCAACTAGGGAGCACCTCAAATTGCCCGGTGGCAGCCAGACACCCAGAATAAGCAAGCTAACAAGTAAGTCTTCAGTGTAGTGAGAAAATGTGAATGGTCCTGTAAGTGAGTGTGGAACATGCCACAGACTTCCTATACTACTTGCTGCAGACAACAAGAACCTATTTGTAATTTAGAACAGATATTTTTTTTAATCAATAGTTCAGTTCACAATTACATATTTTTCTTTATTTGACAAACATGCAGTTCCAACAAAAGTTATAATTATATACACTACTGTTCAAAAGTTTGGGGTCACTTAGGAACGTCCTTGTTTTCCATGAAAATATACATGAAATTAGTTGCAAAATGATAGGAAATATAGTCAAGATGTTGACAAGGTTACAAATAATGATTTTCAATTGAAATAATAATTGTGTTCTTCAAACTTTTCTTTTGTCAAAGAATCCTCAATTTGCAGCTATTACAGTCTTGCAGGCCTTTGGGATTCTAGTTGTCAATTTGTTGAGATAATCTGAAGAGATTTCACCCCATGCTTCCTGAAGCACCTCCCACAAGTTGGATGGATGGGCACCTCTTGCGTACCATACGGTCAAGCTGCTCCCACAACAGCTCAATAGGGTTGAGATCCGGTGATTGTGCTGGCTACTCCATTATAAACAGAATACCAGCTGACTGCTTCTTTCCCAAATAGTTCTTGCATAGTTTGGAGCTGTGCTTTGGGTCATTGTCCTGTGGTAGGAGGACATTGGCTCCAATTAAGCGCCGTCCACAGGGTATGACATGGTGTTCCAGATGGAGTGATCGCCTTCCCTCTTCAAGATCCCTTTTACCCTTTACAAATATCCCACTTTACCACCACCAAGGTACCCCCAGACTATCACATTGCCTCTACCATGCTTGACAGATGGCATCAAGCACTCCTCCAGCATATTTTAATTTTGTCTGCATCTCACGAATGTTCTTCTTTCTGATTGAATATAAGTTTTTATTTTTATTTTTTTGACCTTTATTTAACTAGGTAGGCCAGTTGAGAACAAGTTCTCATATACAACTGCGACCAGGCCAAGATATAGCACACCAGTGCGACAAAAACAACACAGAGTTACACATAAACAAACATACAGTCAATAACACAAAAGAAAAGAAAAATAGAAAAATCTATGTATAGTTTGTGCAAATGTAGAAGAGTAGGGAGGTGGTAGGGAATATATAGACCCTAGAGGCGAAGATAATCACAATTTAGCATTAATACTGGGATGATAGATGTGCAGATGATATGCAAGTACAAATGCTGGGGTGCAAAAGAGCAAGAGGGTAAGTAATAGAGGTGTGGACTCTAGTCCCATGACTTGGACCCAAGTCTGAGTCGAGTCACAAATATGATGACTTGCTACTTGACTTTGACTTTAACACAAATGGCTCGTGACTTGACTTGGACTTGAGCCTTTTGACTCGACTTGACTTGATACCCTCCCCAAGCCCAAATATTAAAAATGATGCTATTAAAAAAAGTGTGCAGCGCATCAATTCTTCCTTTAATAGATTACAGTTTGAATCGGACAGCAGCCAATCAAATTGTGCCAGCTGAGAAAAGGTTGTGCATGGCAGTGCAGAGGAACGTAGGCAGGTAAATTCAGATGGAGCCCTTGGAAAGATGATACCCCAAATTATTATTTTTGGCTATAAAGATGACGCTGTATCAACAAAAAATGGATTACAACTTGCAAAACATGCGGGAAGAAAATTACAGACAGAGGCGCAACAATTTCCAACTTTGTTTGACATTTGAAGCTGCACAAAGAACGGTAAGTCGTGGCTAATATAGCCGACAGCTATATCATTTATAACTTTACTAGTGTAGCATGTAGGCTAACGTAACGTTAAATCAATGAGCCTCCACACAGTTTAGGCAGTGCGGGAACGTGATCATTGCACCCAAGATTGAGCTACACTTGGCTAGTCAGTTGGTAGCCTAAATCCTGCCTGATGTTACTGCTGTTCCTAAAACCATTGACATACGTTAGCCTACTGTAACCACACAGAGAGTGTGTGTGTGTACGTGTGTGTGTGTTAAGGTTGGGCGATTGTGTACAAGCCTACATCGCCCGATTGCGCCCCATAGCAATCCTTGATATTTGATCACTATTGATTTGATTTAATTTATTGGAGGGTGGGTCTTTCTCATGGCTACCCATGTATTTCCATGGAAATAAAATGTTCATTTGGAAAGAAAGAAATATATAGATATACTTAAAAGCATTCACGATTTGCGTAAATGTAATATACTAACTATTACCATTGTTAAAAATATGAAATGGTATAACATTTGGTGAAGAGCACATTATGACTTGTTTAGGACTCAAAACTCAAAGTTTAGGACTTGAGACTTGACTTGATAGTTGACGGTCTTGACTTGAGACTTGACTCGGGCTTGCCTGTCTTAACTTGGGACTTGACTTGGGACTTGAGTGCTAAGACTTGAGACTTACTTGTGACTTGTAAAACAATTACTTGGTCCCACCTCTGGTAAGTAATAATATGGGGATTAGGTAGTTGAGTGTGCTATGTACAGATTGGCTGTGTACAGGTACAGTGATTGGTAAGTTGCTCTGACAGCTGATGCTTAATGTTAGAGAGGGAGATATGAGACTCCAGCTTCAGAGATTTTTGAAATTCGTTCTAGTCATTGGCAGCAGAGAACTGGAAGGAAAGGCGGCCAAAGGAAGTGTTGGCTTTGGAGATGACCAGTGCAATATACCTGCTGGAGCGAGTGCTACAGGTGGGTGACCAGTGAGCTGAGATAAGGCGGGGCTTTACCTAGCAAAGACTTATAGATGACCTGGAGACAGTGGGTTTGGTGACGGATATGTAGTGAGGGCCAGCCAACGAGAGCATACAGGTCGCAGTGGTGGGTAGTATATGGGGGTTTGGTGACAAAACGGATGACACTGTGATAGACAACATCCAGTTTGCTGAGTAGAGAGTTGGAGTCTATTTTGTAAATGACATCGCCAAAGTCAAGGATCGGTAAGATAGTCAGTTTTACGAGGGTATGTTTGGTGGCATGAGTGAAGGAGGCTTTGTTGCGAAATAGATTTAATTTTGGATTGGAGATGCTTAATGTGAGTCCGGAAGGAGAGTTTACAGTCTAGCAAGACACCTAGGTATTTGTAGATATCCACATATTCTAGGTCAGAATCGTCCAGAGTAGTGATGCTAGTCGGGCTGGAGGGTGCAGGAAGCAATCGGTAGAAGAGCATGCACTTAGTTTCACTAGCATTTAAAAGCAGGTGGAGGCCATGGAAGGAGGGTTGTATGGCGTTGAAGCTCGTTTGGAGGTTTGTTAGCACAGCGTCCAAAGAAGGGCCAGATGTATACAGAATGGTGTCGTCTGTGTAGAGGTGGATCAGAGAATCACCAGCAGCAAGAGCGACATCATTGATATATACAGAGAAAAGAGTCTGCCTGAGAACTGAACCCTGTGGCACCCCCATAGAGACTGCCAGAGGTCCGGTCAACAGGACCTCCGATTTGACACACTGAACTCTGTCTGAAAAGTAAGTTGGTAAAGTTGGTAAACCAGGCAAGCCAGTCATTAGAGAAACCAAGGCTATTGAGTCTGCCGATAAGAATACGGTGATTGACAGAGTCGGAAGCCTTGGCCAGGTCAATGAATACGGCTGCACAGTATTGTTTCTTATCGATGGCGGTTATGATATTGTTTAGTACCTTGAGTATGGCTGAGGTGCACCCGTGACCGGCTCAGCAACCAGATTGTATAGCGGAGAAGGTACGGTGGGATTCGAAATGGTCAGTGATCTGTTTCTTAACTTGTCTTTCGAAGATTTTAGAAAGGCAGGGCAGGATGGATATAGTTCTGTAACACTTTGGGTCTAGAGTGTCTCCCCCTTTGAAGAGGGGGATGACCGCGGCAGCTTTCCAATCTTTGGGGATCTCAGAAGATACAAAGGAGAGGTTGAATAGGCTAGTAACAGGGATTGCAACAATGGCGGCGGATAATATTAGAAAGAGAGGGTCCAGATTGTCTAGCCCAGCTGATTTGTAGGGATCCAGAGAAATGAAGGAGAAGTGGGGGGAGCAAGTTGCTGCAGGGTTGGTCAGGATGATATCTATGAGGGTGCCCATGGTTACAGATTTAGGGTTGTACCTGGTAGGTTCCTTGATAATTTTGTCATGCCCTGGCCATAGAGAGGTTTTTATTCTCTATTTTGGTTAGGCCATTGTGTGACTAGGGTGGGCTTTCTAGTTTCTTTATTTTTATGTTTTGTATTTCCTTGTTTTGGCCGGGTATGTTTCTCAATCAGGGACAGCTGTCTATCGTTGTCTCTGATTGGGAACCATACTTAGGTAGCCTTTTCCCACCTGTGTTTTGTGGGTAGTTATTTTCTGTTTTGTGTTTCTGCACCTGACGGAACTGTTCGTTGTCGTTTTGCTCTTGGATATTTTGTTCAAGTGTTTTGAAAATAAATCACGCTGCGCTTTGGTCCACTCCTTCTTCATCAGACGAGCGGGACAGATTTGTGTGAGATTGAGGGCATCTAGCTTAGATTGTAGGATGGCCGGGGTGTTAAGCATCTCCCAGTTTAGTTCGCCAACAGTACTCTGAAGATAGATGGGGGGGCACAGCTGAGGGTCGAGGGGGTCTATAACAAGCGGCGAGAAAGGTGAGAGACTTGTTTCTGGAAAGGTGGATTTTTAAAAGTAGAAGCTCTAATTGTTTGGGCACAGACCTGGATAGTATGACAGAACTCTGCATGCTATATCTGCAGTAGATTGCAACTCTTTTGCAAATCTTGTCGGAAAATGTTATAGTTAGGGATGGAAATTTCAAGATATTTGGTGGCCTTCCTAAGCCAGGATTCAGACACGGCTAGGATATCCGGGTTGGCAGAGTGTGCTAAAGCAGTGAATAAAACAAACTTAGGGAGGAGGCTTCTAATGTTAACATGCATGAAACCAATGCTTTTACGGTTACAGAAGTCAACAAATGAGAGCACCTGGGGACACGTAGGGCCTGGGTTAACCTCCACATCACCAGAGGAACAGAGGAGGAGTAGGATAAGAGTACGGCTAAAGGCAAAAAAACTGCTCGTCTTGTGCGTGTATTTATTTTGGGCAACAGACATATCCGATTTCCTCAAACTTAGATTTTTCTGTCCACAACACTTTTTACCAATCTTCCTCTGTCTATTGTTCTTTTGCCCATCTTAATCTTTTCTTTTTATTGGCCAGTCTGAGATTTGGCTTCTTCTTTGCAACTCCGCCTAGAAGGCCAGCATCCCTGAGTCGCCTCTTCACTGTTGACGTTGAGACTGTTGTTTTGCGGGTATTATTTAATTAAGCTGCCAGTTGAGGACTTGTGAGGTGTCTGTTTTTCAAACTAGACACTAATGTACTTGTCCTCTTGCTCTGTTGGGGCACTGGGGCCTCCCACTCCTCTTTCTATTCTGGGTAGAGCCAGTTTGCGCTGTTCTGTGAAGGGAGTAGTACACAGCTTTGTACGAGATCTTCAGTTTCTTGGCAATTTCTCGCATGGAATAGCAGGACAAGAATATACTGATGAGTTTCAGAAGAAAGTTCTTTGTTTCTGTCCATTTTGAGCCTGTAATCGAAACCACAAATGCTGATGCTCCAGATATTTAACTAGTCTGAAGAAGGCCAGTTTTGTTGCTTCTATATTCAGAACAACAGTTTTCAGCTGTGCTAACATAAATGCAGAAGGGTTTTCTAATGATCAATTAGCCTTTTAAAATGATAAACTTGGATTAGCTAACACAACATGCCATTGGAACACAGGAGTGATGGTTGCTTCCAATGGGCCTCTCTACGCTTTGCCGTTTCCAGCTACAATAGTTATTTACAACATTAACAATGTCTACACTGTATTTCTGATCAATTTGATGTTATTTTAAATGGACAAAAAATGTGCATTTCTTTCAAAAACAAGGACATTTCTAAGTGACCCCAAATTTTTCAAATTATAATATTTTGTGAATTACGCCATAAACCAAAAATGTATTTCTGTGAAATCTCTTTTCAATGAAGGGATACATTTTCTGTCTGCAAAAACAGCACTGACATTACCACATTAAAATATTCATAATACTAGCACAGGGATTGATGTTAATAGAAACTACTCATTTTACAATGTCCATAAGAAATTGTTGATTGTTTGGAGGTCAACCGACAGCAATTATATTTTGGAGAGGGTTCCAGTAGATTAGTCAAGAACATTCTAACTTGATAGTCTAGTATGCAAAATTGGCAACCTTGGTGACATTCCGTATTTCAGTTACAAGGAAATCTCTCACTGTAATTGGTGATCCCTCCCACTCTCTAACATTCTCAGTTTGAAAGGCTTCCCTGTGGCCAACACTTTACGATGCTCATGGTCAGGAGAAAAACTGTGAAAAACTTTGTTATCATAGTTGTTGTTTAAGTTTGATGTATCAATCTATTTCTCTACTACAATCTTGAATTTTCAGTCTTTCTTCAACATGCTATTTGGTAAATATCCAGTTGTGTAAAAATACTTAAGTAAAGATACTTTGAAGTACCACTTAAGTCGTTTTTGGGGGTATCAGTACCTCACTTTAATACTTATATTTTTATAAACTTTTACTGTCACTCCACTACATCCCTAAAGAAAATCATGTACTTTTTACTCCATACATTTCCCCTGACACCCAAAAGTACTTAGCAGGACAGGAAAATTACATATCAATAGAACATTCCTGGTCATCCCTACTGCCTCTGATTTGGCGGACTCAGTAAACACAAATGGTTTGTTTGTAAATTATGTCTGAGTGTGTCCCTGGCTAACCGTAAAAAACAACAGGAAAATCGTGCCATCTGGTTTGCTTAATATAAGGAATTTTAAATTATTTATACTTTTCCTTTTGATTCTTAAGTATATTTTTGCAATTACATTTACTTTTGATACTTAAGTGTATTTAAAACCAAATACTTTTAGACTTTTATTCAAGTAGTATTTTACTTTGTGACTCACTTTTACTTGAGTCATTTTCTATTAAGGTATCTTTACTTTTACTCAAGTATGATCATTGGGTACTTTTTCGACCACTGTAAATATCGTTGATGGAACATCTTGACCACTGCCTGTCACCAAGCGAGTACCCCAAGGCTCATTCCTTGGCCCCACGCTCTTTTCAATTTACATCAACAACATAGCTCAGGCAGTAGGAAGCTCTCTCATCCATTTATATGCAGATGATACAGTCTTGTACTCAGCTGGCCCCTCCCAGGATTTTGTGTTAAATGCTCTACAACAAAGCTTTCTTAGTGTCCAACAAGCTTTCTCTACCCTTAACCTTGTTCTGAACACCTCCAATACAAAGGTCATGTGGTTTGGTAAGAAAAATGCCCCTCTTTCCACCGGTGTTATTACTACCTCTGAGGGTTTAGAGCTTGAGTACTTGGGAGTATGGCTAGACGGTGCACTGTCCTTCTCTCAGCACATATCAAAGCTGCAGGCTAAAGTTGAATGTAGACTTGGTTTCCTCTATCGTAATCGCTCCTCTTTCACCCCAGCTGCCAAACTAACTCTGATTCAGATGACCATCCTACCCATGCTAGATTACGGAGACATAATTTATAGATTGGCAGGTAAGGGTGCTCTCGATCAGCTATATGTTCTTTACCATTCGGCCATCAGATTTGCCACCAATGCTCCTTATAGGACACATCACTGCTATCTATACTTCTCTGTAAACTGGTCATCTCTGTATACCCATCGCAAGACCCACTGGTTGATGCCTCACTCCCCCTATCTGAGATATCTACTGCAGCCCTCATCCTCCACATACAACACCCGTTTCTTCCAGTCACATTCTGTTAAAGGTTCCCAAAGCAAACACATCCCACGGTCGCTCCTTTTTTGGGTCGCTCCTCTATCTATAGTGTCTGCTCTTAAAATAACAGATCCAGCCAGGCATTACTGTACAACATTTTAGTGAGCAAGTAATACATCATAATCTATGTATTTAAATCTATAAACACTTGAACAAATCTAGGACCACTTTCTGAACCATGATGATGACCTAGAGACCTAAACCCGTTTCATTGTCCTTCTTCAGGAGCTGTTGTCCATGCGTTTCCAGATGAGCGGCCAAGTCCATGTGGAGGTTGACGCTGCATCACAGGAAGACCTCAGCAAAGTCATGGCTGAGATTGGTGAACATTATGAGGCTGTCGCTGCCCAGAACAACAGAGATCTGGAGGGCTGGTTCCACGCCAAGATAATACTGTTTCTCATTATAAATATGATTCCATAATTTAGGTCCACGATATCCAAAATGTCCCACAAATTGAATTGTTCATGTAAAAACATTATTTTGGATGGTGTTGTCCACAGACCGAGGCGCTGAACAAGGAGGTCGCATTTAGCACAGAAGTTATCCAATCGTCCAGATCTGAAATGTCAGAAGTCAAACGCATAGTACATTCTTGAAATCGTACTTCAATCACAAATGAGCATGGTTAGACTGTTAAAAAAATATTTAAAAATATTTATTTTGTTTCAATGTCTGCCACAGATCAATGAATTTTCTTAACGGATTCCTGATTTTTTTGTTTTGCTCTTCATTTCTCTCCAATAGAAATCATCCATGGAAAATACTCTCGCAGAGACAAAGAACCGTTTCTCCATGCAGCTGTCGGGTTATCAGAAGCGGGTGACCAGTTTGGAGGAACAGTTGGTAAATCTCAGGGCTGACCTGGAACGCCAGGGCCAGGAATATGAAATGCTGCTGGACATCAAGACCAGGCTGGAGATGGAAATTGCTGAATACAGGAGACTGCTGGACAGAAAGATGACAAGCAGGTGAGCCAAACAAGCCTATTCTATTAGTCCATCAAATTCGATTTCTAAGCTATCAGGGTTTTTTTTTATTCTCAACTTTGAGCAGGTTCTAGGCTAGACTCGCTTACTTTCTTAAAAGCAAAACAGTGGCCCCACCAGTTTATACACTACCAGTAGAATCATGTCAAGACCTTGCAAGGTCAAGACCTTGCCATATTGTGTTCGGTACAGTCAATTTTGTGTTCATTGCTGTTTTCCGTTTGGTCCACAGTGTCCTCTCCTCCTCCTCCACAAGCACCAGGAAGGTCATCACAGTGGTAGAAGAGGTGGTGGATGGGAAAGTGGTCTCCTCCACCCAATCCTCAGCTTCTTCATATGCACGCCGCTGATGCAGTCCATGAGTGCACTGAGGTGAAATACAACAACTGATTATCTGACTCACTAAACATCCAGTGCATATCTGGAAGGCAACAACAATAAAAAATTATACATCTGAAATCCTTTGTTTGTTCATTTACTTTGTCTTCAGAATAGGCAAGAATTATACTTTATTTGAATTTTTTTAACGTCTGCTTCAGTTTCACGAATAATTTCATGCGTGCCTATTCAATTAAACATCATGAAATAGTTTCAGAGTAGTGGGAAGGTTGAGCTCGGTGTTGAGCTGATTACTAGCTATGTGGTGTCACCTAGTGTCGGCTTTAGGGATGCAAGTAGACGTTAATAAGCAAACCTCCATGTACATGTTCCATCATGATAATCTAACATATTTACATGAGATATGTTATTTCCAGCACTCATTTATTCTTAAATGTAATATGATACGATTACAGAAATTCAGGTAAAAGTAAAAAGTTTGACAACCATTCCCCAATCTCCAATTTATCAGGATAACCAGAAGGACAAGATACTCCAGGGTGGGACCACCCAAGCAGCCAGGTATACAGAAAATCAAGTATGAATGGGTAGGACTTAACCCCCTATTGACACACACCGGTGTGTCAATCTAAGTAACATAATTTTAAAAAATATCCCAATCAAACTACATCAGTTTAAGCTATAGATGTCTGTTGCATGGGCTTGTATGGGCCGCGTCTCAATCTACCACATCCGCCTATCCTGCCCTTCCGCATCTGCAGTGGAAAGTGGCAGATCTACAGCGCTGTGTGTCAGACCAGGAGACATCCCGGAAATCGATCTTCTCAAAAAGACATCCAAACGGTATGCTACAGATATAACGGTATACTACAAGCGAGCCTGTTTCTCTCCCCAGTCAGAAGCAGCCTGCCCGACTCTGACCAGCAGTAGTAATCTATCCTCCTCTGTATTATGTTCAGAAAATATATTTGTGGGCCGAATTTGTAAGGGGAAAGCACTAATCATGTTTATGCAACCTAATAATCACCCTTAGAATACTTCCAGAGACACTTGTGTTTTGATTTCAAATGGAGAAAAAATCTACAATAAAAATTGGCCCACCCTAGTTACAAGAATGTGACATTGCACAGCAGAAAGATGGTTTATTCTTCTTTATCTTCTTGACTTCAATATGGAATGAGAACTGGTACTTGTATGTTCTGTTTCATGTTGATTAAAAGGCTAATTTTAAAGAGTACATTTTTATAATTTCATGAACATAGTGTATTGTAACAGTAGTAGCAGTTCATTCTATTTGGGGCAGGCGTGGGGCATGGGAGTACACAAGATGTTCCCCCATGATAAAAGGGGGGCATGAGGGAAAAGGTTTGGGAAGCACTGGCCTAGCTGATGATGTAGGGCAGGCTATCAATTCAGATTGATATTTTGTATGGCATTGGAATGTTGAGTCAGTTGATTCACTGGACTGAGAGAGGAAGGAGGTCCCTCTGGCAGGTCTTCTAGGCTTCTACACGTGTGCAGTCAACGTGCTCTGTTCATAACCCTCAGGTGTCTTAGCTTTATCTTTGAGTTCAGTAACCATTTTTGATAGGCCTACCACATAGGGGAAGTTGAGCTTTTGTTGATCTTCTGAAAGGGTTTGGTCTGATCTCATTGTCTGATGTCTGGGATTTAAAGACACTCAGAGGATTTTAACCAAACTGTGACAAAATAACGTAGATAGTTTTTGTTATGATACTGTTAAACTCCGTTATTTTCTGCTGGTGTTTGAAAAGTGACTATCAAACCAAAAATAGTCACCACAGCAGGCTAAACCTATCTGAACATACCACAGATCTCCCTCTCCTCCTACTCCACCCTGGGCAGCTGCGGGGCCCTGGCAGCGTGGCGTGCCACCCTTCCCCTGTCCTCCCCCCTCCTCCGGACCACACCCTTCCGCAGCTTCATTAACCTGGCTGCCTCCATCACTGCCCACAGGATGGAGTACTCTTGAGAGCCGCACACTAGGGTGAGACATCATCACACACCCACAACTCCTCTCTGCCCCTCTGTCTTATCAGCTCCTGTTAACTAGAGGTGATTCTAAAGCCCCACTTTCCTATTCTCAACTTCAATAACCTTCAGTTAACATGTGGCTGGATTGAAATAGACCTGAGCATATTGTATCTTTCCTATATCACAGTTACTCCTGACTTATTTTTTTCAAGTGGACCTGAGCAGTCCTTTGAACATCTTCTTGATGGATCCCCCTTTCCTTCCCCATCCAGTTAATATGACCCTACTGTAAAAATGGGAGATTTTTTATCTATGTTTTGCTCTACGACCCCCACAAGTGTCCTGGGACTCATCTAAAGGTAACCCATACAAATGAATGAAAGGTAGTTTTGTGCAATATATACAGTGCCTTGCGACAGTATTCGGCCCCCTTGAACTTTGCGACCTTTTGCCACATTTCAGGCTTCAAACATAAAGATATAAAACTGTATTTTTTTGTGAAGAATCAACAACAAGTGGGACACAATCATGAAGTGGAACGACATTTATTGGATATTTCAAACTTTTTTAACATATCAAAAACTGAAAAATTGGGCATGCAAAATTATTCAGCCCCTTTACTTTCAGTGCAGCAAACTCTCTCCAGAAGTTCAGTGAGGATCTCTGAATGATCCAATGTTGACCTAAATGACTAATGATAATAAATACAATCCACCTGTGTGTAATCAAGTCTCCGTATAAATGCACCTGCACTGTGATAGTCTCAGAGGTCCGTTAAAAGCGCAGAGAGCATCATGAAGAACAAGGAACACACCAGGCAGGTCCGAGATACTGTTGTGAAGAAGTTTAAAGCCGGATTTGGATACAAAAAGATTTCCCAAGCTTTAAACATCCCAAGGAGCACTGTGCAAGCGATAATATTGAAATGGAAGGAGTATCAGACCACTGCAAATCTACCAAGACCTGGCCGTCCCTCTAAACTTTCAGCTCATACAAGGAGAAGACTGATCAGAGATGCAGCCAAGAGGCCCATGATCACTCTGGATGAACTGCAGAGATCTACAGCTGAGGTGGGAGACTCTGTCCATAGGACAACAATCAGTCGTATATTGCACAAATCTGGCCTTTATGGAAGAGTGGCAAGAAGAAAGCCATTTCTTAAAGATATCCATAAAAAGTGTCGTTTAAAGTTTGCCACAAGCCACCTGGGAGACACACCAAACATGTGGAAGAAGGTGCTCTGGTTAGATGAAACCAAAATTGAACTTTTTGGCAACAATGCAAAACATTATGTTTGGCGTAAAAAGCAACCCAGCTCATCACCCTGAACACATCATCCCCACTGTCAAACATGGTGGTGGCAGCATCATGGTTTGGGCCAGCTTTTCTTCAGCAGGGACAGGGAACATGGTTAAAATTGATGGGAAGATGGATGGAGCCAAATACAGGACCATTCTGGAAGAAAACCTGATGGAGTCTGCAAAAGACCTGAGACTGGGACGGAGATTTGTCTTCCAACAAGACAATGATCCAAAACATAAAGCAAAATCTACAATGGAATGGTTCAAAAATAAACATATCCAGGTGTTAGAATGGCCAAGTCAAAGTCCAGACCTGAATCCAATCGAGAATCTGTGGAAAGAACTGAAAACTGCTGTTCACAAATGCTCTCCATCCAACCTCACTGAGCTCGAGCTGTTTTGCAAGGAGGATGGGGAAAAAATTTCAGTCTCTGAAATGGGGCAAAAGGTCGCAAAGTTCAAGGGGGCCGAATACTTTCGCAAGGCACTGTATATATAAATATACATATATATACAGAACCAATCAAAGGTTTGGACACACCTACTCATTTAAGGGTTTTTCTTCATTTTTACTATTTTCTACATTGTAGAATAATAATGAAGACATCAAAACTATGCAATAACACATGAAATACTGTAGTAAGCAAAAAAGTGTTAAACAAATAATTTAAAAAATGTGATTCTTCAAAGTAGCCTTTGCCTTTATGACAGCTTTGCACACAATTGGCATTTTCTCAACCAACTTCACCTGGAATGCTTTTCCAACAGTCTTGAAGGAGTTCCCACATATGCTGAGCACTTGTTGGCTGCTTTTCCTTCACTCTGCAGTCCAATTCATCCCAAACGATCTCAATTAGATAAGAACAAATTCTTATTTACAATGACGGCCTAACCTGGACAACCTGTGCGCCACCCTATGGGACTCCCAATCACGGCCGCATGCGATACAGCCTTTAACGCTCACTGGTTCAAAATGTCTTCTGTTACACTTGTATAGCCACTCCCATGACCAACCATAGAAATAATCCACTCTTTATGCTCACCTGTCAAGACATTGAACTGGTTTTCTGACACATTTTTTCCAAACATAGAAGTCTATTCTTGGACAAAAAAACTGATGTTCAATGCAAATTTTGGAAGGTTCTTTTGGATACATTTTTATTCAAACATCAATTAATAATAGAGGGGTTCATAGTATGTCAAATATATGCCTATACATAGCAAATAAACTAGGTCAAAGAAAGATTTGCCTGAATTAATAACCAATACGTGCAGCAAATAACAGATTTAGTGAAATTAGTGAAGTGCCCTGAAGGAAGTTACATTATATTTTGATGTATAGTAGTCATATAAGGTGTTTCTTTCTGCATTGTGAGCCTGCATTCTCTTAACACTATAGTAGCAGTATATATCAACAATTTATCTTACATTTAAAAGGGTTAACTTGTTCTAAATTATAGTCTTCTAGAAAACTACAGTGCCTTTCGGAAAGTATCAGACCTCTTTACTTTTTCCACATTTTGTTACAGCCTTATTCTAAAGTTTTTCCTCATTCATCTACACACAATACCCCATAATGACAAAACAAAAAGTTAAAAAAAAAAAAATGTGCTCAGGAGTGGCTTCCGTCTGGCCACTCTACCGTAAAGGCCTGATTGGTGGAGTGCTGCAGAGACAGTTGTCCTTCTGGAATGTTCCCCCATCTCCACAGTCACATAGCAAATGGTATGAATACTTAGAAGGTACTGTAAGGTATTTCAGTTTTTTATTTTTAATACATTTCCAAAAATGTCTAAAAACCTGTTTTTGCTTTGTCATTATGTGTGTAGATTATTGAGTGTGTAGATATTTTTTATTTAATCGAATTTAGAATAAAGCTGTAACGTTAAAAAAATGTGGAAAAAGTCAATGACCCTGAATATTTTCCGCATGCACTGTATGTTCCCATATACGTCAAACCAAATCTAACTTACATTTTGCATATCGCACAAGCTAAGTAAGCATTTTCATATAGCACAAGCTAAGGATAACTACACTTCACCCTTTTGCAAAAATATCAATTTACACTGTTCTCCACAGTCAGAAAAATATGTGTGCTTGATATTGAAATGTGCTGACATCACATTTAAAATAAGATTGACATCACATTTACAGAAAGGCCATGTCATGTAACAACAGGCTCTGAAATTGCTAACAATGTCTAATTGCTTTGATATCATAGTTTAAATTCTTACCCTGCCTCAACACACACAGGTGCATTCTTGTGGATGCACACATACAGTGCATTCAGAAAGTATTCACACCCCTTTCCTTTTTCCACATTTTGTTGTGTTACAGTCTGAATTTAAAATGGATTCATGTTAAAGTGGAATTATGATTTTTCGAAATCTTCAGGCAATAAGTATTCAACCGCTTTGTAATGGCAAGCCTAAATAAGTTCAGGAGTAAACATTTGCTTAACTAGGCACATAAGTTGCATGACTCACTCTGTGTGCAATAATAGTGTTAAACATGATTTTAATATGACTAAGTCATCTCTGTACCCCACACATACAATTATCTGTCAGTCGAGCAGTGAATTTCAAGCACAGATTCAACCACAAATACCAGTGAGGTTTTCCAATGCCTCGCAAAGAAGGGCCCCTATTGGTAGATGGGTAAAACATTTTAAAAAGCAGTCATTGAAATATCCCTATGAGCATAGTTGTCACGTTCGGACCTTTATTTCCTTTGTTTTGTCGTTATTTAGTATGGTCAGGGCGTGAGTTGGGGTGGGCAGTCTGTTTGTTTTTCTATGATTTTGGGATTTCTATGTTTCGGCCTAGTATGGTTCTCAATCAGAGGCAGGTGTCGTTAGTTGTCTCTGATTGAGAATCATACTTAGGTAGCCTGGGTTTCACTGTTTGTTTGTGGGTGTTGGTCCTCCGATCCTTCTCGCTTCTCCTCCTCAGAGGAAGAAGAAGAAATCAGCCGTTACAATAGTGAAGTTACCAATAAGGGATTTCACCATGAGGCCGGTCATAACTTTAAAACAGTTCAATAGCTGTGATAGGAGAAAATTGAGGGTGGATCAACAACATCGTAGTTACTCCACAATACTAACCTAAATGACAGTGAAAGAATGAAGCCTTCTTATACTATTCAAATATTCCAAAATATGCATTCTGTTTGCAATAAGGCACTAAAGTATAACTGCAAAAAATGTGCATAAGGTCTTGAATTCAAAGCATTATGTTTGGGGGCAAATCCAAAACAACACATCACAGAGTACAACTCTTCATATTTTCAAGCATGGTGATGGCTGCATCATGTTATGGTTATGCTTGTCATCGGCAAGGACTAGGGAAGTTTTTAGGATAAAAATAAACGGAATAGCGCTAAAACCAGGCAAAATCTTATAGAAAAACCTGGTTCAGGCTGCTTTCCAACAGACACTAGGAGACAAATGAACCTTTCTGCAGGACAATAACCTAAAACAGAAGGCCAAATATATTCTGGAGTTGCTTAGCAAGATGACATTGATTGTTCCTGAGTAACCTAGTTACAGTTTTGCTTTAAATCAGCTTGAAAATCTATGACAAGACTTGACAATAACTGTCTAGCAATGATCAACAATCAACTTGGCAGAGCTTCAGGAATTTTAAAAATAATAACGTGCAAATATTCACAGCTGTAACCGGTGCCAAAGGTGATTCTAGCATGTATTGTCTCAAGGAGTTTAATAAATATCTAATTAAGATATATTCATGTTTTATTTTTCATAATTTAGTTTTTTACAAACGTTTGAATTTTCTTCCACTTTGACATTAAAGAGGATTTTGTGTAGATCTCTGACAAAACAACAGTGGTGTAAAGTACTTTAGTAAAAATACTTGAAAGTGCTACTTAAGTCGTTGTTTTTGTATCTGTACTTTACTTTACTATTTACATTGTTGACAACTGTTACTTTACTTCACTACATTCCTAAAGAAAATCATGTACTTTTCACGCCATAAATTTTCCCTGACACCCAAAAGTACTCTTTACATGTTGAATGCTTAGCAGGACAGGAAAATGATCCAATTCACACACTTATCAAGAGAACAACCCTGGTCATCCCTACTGCGTCTGCTCTGGCAGACTCACTGAACACATGCTTCATTTGTAAATGATGTCTGAGTGTTGGAGACTATCTGTAAATCATGTAATAAAAACAATAAAATGTTGCCGTCTGGTTTGCTTAATATAAGCAATTTGAAATTATTTATACTTTTCCTTTTAAGTATATTTTAGCAATTACATTTACTTTTGATACTTAAGTGTATTTAAAACCAAATACTTTTAGACTTTTACTCAAATAGTAATTTACTGGGTGACTTTTACTTGAGTCATTTTCTATTAAGGTATAATTTTCTATTAAGGTATCTTTACTTTTACTCAAGTATGATAACTTTTTCCACCACTGCCAAACGATTGTAAAACAACAAAACGTCAAGGGATGCAACATTTTTCTGAAGGCACTGTACACACACACACACACACACACACACACACACACACTGTTCTCCCACTCTAACTGCACCTCATAATCAGGTTCTAGGATTTCTAAAAGTATCTTCAACCAAACTGACTTGTCAGTTTCAGCAATGACTTTTAAGTTTCATATTTGGTATACCGTAAATCCCCAAACTCAAGCAATGACTTGTACGTTTTTCAGGAAATGGAAATGAACTAATTATTTTTACATTTCAGTGTGAAACAGCTGTCAGCCAAAATTACATAAGGGTTGTGAATTTGTAGAAATTCATGAATATGATTCAAGAGGTGATTTAAGACACCAGATCCCTATTATTGACTACATCATTGTGTTTATAAGTCCAGGGCATGTTTTTTTTTCTTCAGATTTCTTGGTTTCATCTTGTCTGTAGCGAAGATTAAGTATTCATATTGCAAATTGGCACGGCTTGTACAAACAGTCACATTCCACATTGTCAAACCACATTCAAAGTTTTATGGACTCATGTGCAAATGTGCAAAGTAAGCATTAGTTTACAAATGCCTTGATACTCGTGTCAAAAGGCCTATGGCAACTTTTTTGAATTTAGTGTTCCCCTGTTTCCTCAGATCTGTCTCATCCCTCTCTATGTGTAAGATGCTGTATAAAAGGAAAAGGGGTACCTCCCTCCTCTTTACAGACAGTAAGACAGCTGCAGCCTCCATCACCATGACCTCCTTCTCCAGCAGCAGCTTCATGTCCTCTAGTGGATCCATGAGGGGAACATCTATCGGCACCTCTCTCCTCTCCATGTCTGGATTTGGCAGCATGAGAGGTGGCAGCCGTATCAGTGGCATTAGGAAAGAAGTGTGTACGGAGATGCAAGTGTCTCTGGGGTACCTCCAGGTCCTTCTCTGCTGCTGGTGGTGGTGGATTCGGCTTCGGATTCGGCTTCGGCGGAGGTGAAGGAGGAGGCTTTGGTGGAGGAGGCATGGCCATGTCTGAAGCAGCGGACAACAGTGTCAGTGGGAAGTTCGCCATGCAGAACCAGAATAACCGTTTAGCCACCTACCGGGGCAAGGTGGCCACGCTGGAGAAAGCCAACCGCTGATTTGGAGATGAAGATCCACCTGTTTCTGGAGAGTAAGACTCCCTCTGTCTTCTCTGCTTTCTATACTATCATTGTTTTTCTATACTATCATTGTTTTTCTATACTATCATTGTTGACCTCCAAGCAAAGGTATATCAAGTCAACCTTTTTTTGTGTGATTTAGCAGTAATGTGCTCAATATACACTGTGTTGTTGGATTGGGGTTATGCACACTCAGTTGTTGCGGATTTAACTTTTGGGTCTGTCGTGGCAGAGATGGACCATGTTACAAAGATTTGACAAGACAGCTGAAAATGCCTTCAGACCCATCAAACTCAGAGTTGATGATGATGATGATGATGATTATTTCAATAGAGCAGATAATCTGTTGAAAGGATTCATATTGCATCTGATTGATTTATCTTGAATATGGGTGTTGGTAATGAAAGTTGTTGTTCAGACTGAGGCGTAGGTCATGCCAAGCAACACGATTTCAGAATGTTCACAAAATACCACCAGGCCCCCTTGGGCCTTATTGCTTGTATAGTCATGAAGATGACCTTTTCATTTCCTGGCTGCCATCCATCTAAAAGGAACTATTCTTCTGATCATTGACAACGCAAGACTGGCCCATGATGACTTCACCCATGTGATCATATGTCATCAGAACATTCATGTTAACACATGCAGGTATTAATAACATATAAACTATAGACAAATCTTAATAAACCTCCTAGTATCATGACATTGAACACTTTTAATAAAATCATATGCATATGATTATGTGCATGATGTTATGATTTGGATGGTATATTATATATATGGTTATTGATAATCAAAACCTATAATGTCTTTGGCTTCTGAAAAGATGAAGATAACCCTGTAAAATATTATATGCAGTTGGTCTCATATGATTTTGTTGAGTTTTATCTTACATGTTAAAATCTACTATAGTGCTATCTACATGCTAATAAAGCTCAATTTGATGTAATGAGTTGTTTGCAGTAAGGTGGAGTAGCACTCCATCTGCTGGCTCAGGCTCTATAGTAGGAGAGTTCAGACACTAGATCAACTCCAGTCCCAGTCTCAGGTACAAGATCTTTTCATATACAGTGCATTCGGAAGGTATTTTGTTATGTCACAGCTTTGTTCTAAAATGGATTCAATATTTTTCCCCCTCTTCAATCTACATACAATACCCCATATGTCATGCCCTGATCTGTTTCACCTGTCCTTGTGCTCGTCTCCACCCCCTCCAGGTGTCGCCCATCTTCCCCATTATCGCCTGTGTACTTATACCTGTGTTCTCTGTTTGTCTGTTGCTAGTTTGTCAAGTCAACCAGTGTTTTGTTTCTCAGCTCCTGCTTTTCCCCAGTCTCTCTTTTCTCGCGCTCCTGGTTTTGACCATTGCCTCTAAGCCCGCCTGCCTAACCACTCTGCCTCCTCTTGACCCTGAGCCTGCCGTCTGGTGCCTTTGCCCCTATTCTGGATTACTGACCCCTGCCTGCCTTGACCTGTCATTTGCCTGCCCCTGTTGTTGTAATAAATATTGTTACTTCACACAGTCTGCACTTGGGTCTTACCTGAAGTGTGATAGTACGAACTGGCCATGACTGACCCAGCAGACTTGGACCAGCTCTACAACGCCATCTCCTCCCAAGGAGCTTTCATTGGTAGACACGAGGAGTTACTTTGAGGTCTGATGGAAGGGTTCCAGGATGTGGCCAAACGTCACAACCTAGCATTGGACGCTTTGCGGGAGCAATTCCGTGGGTTGCTTACTAGGCAGCCTACCACGACCGTAACCTCCCAGCCCCTCAGTAATCGGGCTGGTAGCAGCGCCGTCGCCCTGGTTTCCCGGGAACCCCGCTTACCTCCCCCGGAGCGCAACGATGGAGATTCCAGAACCTGCCTGGCCTTTCTCTCCCAGTGCTTCGTCGTTTTCGAGCTGCAGCCTTCTTCGTTTCCCTTGGACCGCTCGAAGATAGCGTACATTATTATACTGAAGTCCGGGAGGACCCTTGCCTGGGCCACGGCGGTGTGGGAGAAACAATCCGCCGTCTGCCTCAATCTGGAGGTATTTGTGGCGGAGGTGGGAAAAGTTTAAGGCTACGGTGTCCGGGAGGGAGGCTGCCCGGATGTTACTCCAGCTTCGGCAGGACTCCATCGGTGTGGCAGACTATGCGGTGGATTTCCGAACGCTAGCAGCGGAGGGTGCTTGGAACACGGATGCGCTGTTCGACACGTTCCTGCACGGATTATCAGAGGAAGTAAAGGATGAGTTTGCAGACCGGGAGCTACCAAAGGATCTCGACTCACTCATCACTACGGGAACGTAGGAGGAAGAAGTGGCCAGATTTTTTTTACACATATTTAACCCCTTATTTTTGTTGCCACAAAACTACCTCAGTACTTCTATTCGTTTGTATGGGTAAAAGGCTCTGCATGGTAAATCCGCCTTCTGCAGTGGCCATACAGCATTTACTGAACACAGCCTCTGCAGAAGTTTTTTATTTTTTTTATTTCACCTTTATTTAACCAGGTAGGCCAGTTGAGAACAAGTTCTCATTTACAACTGCGACCTGGCTAAGATAAAGTACAGTCAATAACAGTAGAAAAACCTATATATAGTGTGTGCAAATGCAGTAAGGAGGTAAGGCAATAAATAGGAAATAGTAGCGAAGTAATTACAGTTTAGCAAATTAACACTGGAGTGATAGATGTGCAGACGATGATGTGCAAGAACAAATACTTGTTTGCAAAAGACCAAAAAAAGCAAATAAAAACAATATGGGGATGAGGTAGGTAGTTGGATGGGCTATTTACAGATGGGCCGTGTACAGCTGCAGCGATCGGTGAGCTACTCTTTTTTTTGCAATTTGTTCCAGTCATTGGCAGCAAAGAACTGGAAGGAAAGGCGGCCAAATGAGGTGTCAGCTTTGGGGATGACCAGTGAGATATACCTGCTGGAGCACGTGATACGGGTGGATGTTGTTATCATGACCAATGAGCTGAGATAAGGCAGAGCTTTATCTAGCAAAGACTTATAGATGACCTGGAGCTAGTGGGTCTGGCGACGAATATGTAGAGAGGGCCAGCTGACGAGAGCATGCAGGTCGCAGTGGTGGGTGGCATATAGCGCTTTGGTGACAAAACGGATGGCACTATGATAGTCTACATCCAGTTTGCTGAGTGTTGGAGGCTATTTTGTAAATGACATCGCCGAAGTCGAGGATTGGTAGGATAGCCAGTTTTACGAGGGTATGTTTGGCAGTGTGAATGAAGGAGGCTTTGTTGTGAAATAGGAAGCCGATTCAATATTTAATTTTGGATTGGAGATGCTTAATATGAGTCTGGAAGGAGAGTTTACAGTCTTGCCAGACACCTAGGTATTTGTAGTTGTCCACATATTCTAAGTCCGAACCGTCCAGAGTAGTGATGCTAGTCGGGTGGGTGGGTGAGGGCAGCAATCGATTGAAGAGCATGCATTTAGTTTTACTAGAGTTTAAGAACAGTTGGAGGCCTCGGAAGGAGTGTTGTATGGCATTGAAGCTCGTTTGGAGGTTAGTTAACACACTGTCCAAAGAAGAGCCAGATGTAAACAGAATGGTGTTGTCTGCATAGAGGTGGATCAGAGAATCACCAGCAGCAAGAGCCACATCATTGATATATATACAGAGAAGAGAGTCGGCCCGAGAATTGAACCCTGTGGCACCCCCATAGAGACTGCCAGAGGTTCGGACAACAGGCCCTCCGATTTGACACACTGAACTCTATCTGAGAAGTAGTTGGTGACCCAGGCGAGGCACTCATTTGAGAAACCAAGGCTGTTGAGTCTGCCGATAAGAATATGGGGATTGACAGAGCCGAAAACCTTGGCCAGGTCGATGAAGATGGCTGCATAGTACTGTCTTTTATCAATGGCGGTTATAATATCGTTTAGTACCTTGAGCGTGGCTGAGGTGCACCCGTGACCAGCTCGGAAACCGGATTACACTGCGGAGAAGGTAAGGTGGGATTCGAAAGGGTCAGTGATCTGTTTGTTAACTTGGCTTTCGAAGACTTTGAAAAGGCAGGGCAGGATGGATATAGGTCTGTAACAGTTTGGGTCTAGAGTGTCACCCCTTATGAAGAGGGGGGGGGATGACCGAGGCAGCTTTCCAATCTTTAGGAATCTCGGATGATACGAAAGAGAGGTTGAACTGACTGGTAATAAAGGTTGCAACAATGGCGGCGGATAGTTTTAGAAAGAGAGGGTCCAGATTGTCTAGCCCAGCTGATTTGTACAGGTCCAGGTTTTTCAGCTCTTTCAGAATATCTGCTATCTGGATTTAGTAAAAGCATTTATACTTCTTGCGCTTTTGTGATGGAAGTTGTCAAGGAAGTAAGTTTGTATTTATACTGGACCTCCCACCCCCACCTATCGTCAACCAATCATGTCAAGCTATACAGAGCTATATGGAGCCCTCCGCATTGTTACAAAATGATTTGCAGATGCTCAATTTAGCCTATGCATGCCTCCGGAGGCCTCACAATTGCGTAACACTCTCCATACGGAGCCTCCGACCACATTTTTGGATCAAGCATAAAATGGCCTTTACCTTCAGAAACGTCCCGTGACACTTCTGGGGGTCGTAGAGCAAAATAATTCCTTTTCCTTGGAGGGGTCATAATAGTTCATAAAAGGTCAGACGCTACAGATGTTTTTGGGAGAAGACCGATTTTTGTGATGTCTCATGATCTGACAAACACCGCTGTAGCTCAGCCACCTTCCACCTCAGATGCAGAAGGCAGACATATGCAGATATGGTGGATTGAGATGCAGCCCATGCAAAAAACCTGATATCTCTAGCTTACGATGACGGATTTTGATAGGGATTTTTTATTATGTTACTTAGATTTACGTACGTACGGGTGCATCAATAGACTCTTAAGGATTAAAGGACCTCCGCTTGAAAAACTAGATATATACTATATCGTTAATGCTATCTTTGGTGTGCTTTTCAAAACACAAGCACCTTTTTCCCACTCCTATCAATATATTTATTAAGTCATACAAAAGTAATATATTGCATGAAGTTTAAAATGCATTCTGTGTAATATGATATACTTGAACATGACAATTAAAAAAAAATTACATTTGATTAATAAAATATTTAATCAGTCGTTTATATACGTATATACACAGTACCAGTCAAAAGTTTGGACACACCTACTTATTAAAGGTTTTACTTAATTTTTACTATTTTATACATTGTAGAACTATGAAATAATACTATGAAATAACACATATGGAATCATGAAGTAGCCCAAAAGGTGTGAAAAATGAAGAAAAACCCTTGAATGAGTAGGTGTTCTAAAACTTTTGACCAGTAGTGTGTATATATACACTACCGGTCAAAAGTTTTAGAACACCTACTCATTCAAAGGTTTCTATTTATTTTCATATTTTTTTACAGTTGTAGAATAATAGTGAAGACATCAAAATTATGAAATAACATATATGGAATAATGTCGTAACCAAAAAAGTGTTAAACAAATCTAAATATATTTTAGATTTGAGATTCTTCAAAGTAGCCACCCTATATTTGAGATTCTTCAAAGTAGCCACCCTTTGCCTTGATAACTCCTCTAGCTCCACAGTGAGATAGGGTGCAGGCTGTTAGCCGGCCTGCCAGCTTAGTGGATTCTGCCACTAGCACAGTCAGTGTAGTCAGCTCAGCTATCCCCATTGAGACTGTGTCTGTGCCCCGACCTAGGTTGGCCAAGACTTAACATGGCGGTGTTCACCTTAACAATCTGACTGGAATAAAGACCTCCTCCATTATTGTCATTATTGAAAGAGATTGTGATATCTCACATCTCAAAATAGGGCTACTTAATGTTACCTCGCTTCCAAGGCTGTTATAGTTACTGAACTAATCACTGATCATAATCTTGATGTGATTGGCCTAACTGAAACATGGCTTAAGTCTGATGAATTTACTGTGTTAAATGAGGCCTCTCGTCCTGGTTACACTAGTGACCATATACCCCGCTCATCCCGCAAAGGCGGAGATGTTGTTAACATTTACGATACCAAATTTCAATGTACACAAAAAAAAGACTGCGTTTTCGTCTTTTGAGCTTCTAGTCATGAAATCTGTGCAGCCTACTCAATCACTTTTTAAATCTACTGAATACAGGCCTCCTGGGCCGAATACAGGCCTCCTGGGCCGTATACAGTGTTCCTTACTGAGTTTCCTGAATTCCTATCGGACCTTGTAGTCATGGCAGATAATATTCTAATTTAAAATTCATATGGAAAAGTCCACAGACCCACTCCAAAAGGCTTTTGGAGCCATCATCGACTCAGTGGGTTTTGTCCAACATGTCTCTGGACCTACTCACTGCCACGGTCATACTCTGGACCTAGTTCTTTACCGTGGAATAAATATTGTTATTATTGATCTTAATGTTTTTCCTCATAATCCTGGACTATCAGACCACCATTTTATTACGTTTGCAATTGCAACAAATAATCTGCTCAGATCCCAACCAAGGATCATCAAAAGCTGTGCTATAAATTCTCGGACAACCCAACGATACCTAGATGCCCTTCCAGACTCCCTCCACCTACCCAAAGATGTCAGAGTACAACAATTAATTATTAAGTTGGAAAAATAGGACGATCGAGCAGCAGTGTGGGCTTTTCGATATTGCACGGTACTGTCTTTCGGAAGACTTCCAGTTTGGTGTAACGCCATTTCAATTCCAATTTTCTGGAAGTTTGCTACAGGACTCAGTATTTTCTGTATACAAGGAAGCAAGTTTCTTATGACAAATATTTTTGGTTTTTAGGGGTGCGACTGCATCTAGGGTATTACGCAAGGTTAAATTAAGTTCCTCAGTTAGGTGGTTTACCAATTGTTGTACTCTGACATCTTTTTGGCCCTGTCCGGCCCTGTCCAGTGGTATAGTCGGATGGGGCCACAGTGTCTCCCGACCTCTCCTGTCTCAGCCTCCAGTAATTATGCTGCAATAGTTTGTGTCAGAGGGCTAGGGTCAGTCTGTTATATCTGGAGTATTTCTCCTGTCTTATCCAGTGTCCTGTGTGAATTTAAGTATGCTCCCTCTAATTCTCTCTCTTTCTCTTTCTCTCTGTCTCTGTCTCTTTCTCTCTCTTTCTCTTCTCTTGGAGAACCTGAGCCATATTACCATGCCTCAGGACTACCTGGCCTGATGACTCCTTGCTGTCCCCTGACCTGTTCACGGGACGTGCTACCTTGTCCCGGACCTGCTGCTTTTGACTCTCTCTAACGCACCTGCTGTCTCTAACTCTGAATGATCGGCTATGAAATGCCAACTGACATTTACTCCTGAGGTGATCTGTGGCACCCTCTACAACCACTGGGATTATTATTATTTGACCCTGCTGGTCATCTATGAATGTTTGAACATCTTGGCCATGTACTGTTATAATCTCCACCCGGCACAGCCAGAAGAGGACTGGCCACCCATCAGAGCCTGGTTCCTCTCTAGGTTTCTTCCTAGGTTCCTGTCTTTCTAGGGAATATTTCCAAGCCACCGTGCTTCTACATCTGCATTGCTTGCTGTTTGGGGTTTTAGACTCATCTCAATTTGTTTGTTTGAACATCTCAACCATCTCAATTTGGTTGAGGTCAGCGGATTGTGGAGGCCAGGTCATCTGATGCAGCACTCCATCACTTTCCTTCTTGGTAAAATAGCCCTTACACAGCCTGGAGGTGTGTTGGGTCATTGTCCTGTTGAAAAACAAATTATAGTCCTACTAAGCCCAAACCATATGGGATGGCGTATCGCTGCAGAATGCTGTGGTAGCCATGCTGGTTAAGTGTGCCTTGAATTCTAAATAAATCACAGACAGTGTCATAAGCAAAGCACCCCCACAGCATAACACCTCCTCCTCCTTGCTTTACGGTGGGAACCACACATGCGGAGATCATCCGTTCACCCACACCGCGTCTCACAAAGACATAACAGTTGGAACCAAAAATCTCCAATTTGGACTCCAGAACAAAGGACACATTAACACCGGTCTAATGTCCTTTGCTCGTGTTTCTTGGCCAAAGCAAGTCTCTTCTTATAATTGGTGTCCTATAGTAGTGGTTTCTTTGCAGCAATTCGACCATGAATGCCTGATTCACGCAGTCTCCTCTGAACAGTTGATGTTGAGATGTGTCTGTTATTTGAACTCTGTGAAGCATTTATTTGGGCTACAATTTCTGAGGCTAGCAACTCTAATGAACTTATCCTCTGCAGCAGAGGTAACTCTGGGTCCTCTTTTACTGTGGTTATCCTCATGAGAGCCAGTTTCATCATAGCGCTTGATGGTTTTTGCGACTGCACTTGAAGAAACGTTCAAAGTTCTTGACATTTTCCGGATTGACTGACCTTCATGTCTTAAAGTAATGATGGACATGTAATTTCTCTTTGCCTATTTGAGCTGTTCTTGCCATAATATGGACTTGGTCTTTTAAAAAATAGGCCTATCTTCTGTATACCCCCCATCTTGTCACAACACAACTGATTGGCTCAAACGCATTAAGAAGGAAAGAAATTCCACAAATTAACTTTTAAGAAAGCACACCAGTTAATTTAAATGCATTCCAGGTGACTACCTCATGAAGCTGGATGTGAGAATGCCAATAATGTGTTTCCTTTATTTTAGCAGTTACCAGTTTAGATATACTACATGCTCGTCGAACATCTCATTCCAAGATTATGAGCATTAATATAGAGTTGGTCACCCCTTTTCTGCTATAACAGCCTCCACTCTTCTGGAAAGGGTTTCTTATAGAAGTTGGAACACTGCTGAGGGGACTTTCTCCATTCAGCCACAAGAGCATTAGTGGATGGTTAGGCTTGGCTCGCAGTCAGCGCCTTCACCTCCTCCCTGTAGGCCGTTTTGTCGTTGTTGGTAATCAAGCCTACCACTGTAGTGTTGTCTGCAAAATTGATGATTGAGTTGGAGGCATGCATGGCCACGCAGTTATGGGTGAACAGGGAGTACAGGAGTGGGCTGAGCACGCAACCTTGTGAGGCCCCAGTGTTGAGGATCAGCGGGGTGGAGATCGTGTTTCCAACCCTCAACCACCTGGGGGCCGGCCCATCAGAAAGTCCAGGACCCAGTTGCATAGGGCGGGGTCGAGACACAGGTTCTCGAGCTTAATGATGAGTTTGGAGGGTACTATGGTGTTAAATGCTGAGCTGTAATGAACAGCATTCTTACATAGGTATTCCTCTTGTCCAGATGGGTTAGGGCAGTGTGCAGTGTTTGTGATTGTGTCGTCTGTGGACCTGTTAGGGCGATTGGAATGGGTCTAGGTGGGTCAGGTAGGGTGAAGGTGATATGCTCATTGACTCGTCTCTCAAAGCACTTCATGATGACGGAAGTGAGTGATAGTCGTTTAGCTCAGTTACAGTGGGGCAAAAAAGTATTTAGTCAGCCACCAATTGTGCAAGTTCTCCACCTTAAAAAGATGAGAGGCCTGTAATTTTCATCATAGGTACACTTCTACTATGACAGACAAAATGAGAAAAGAAATCCAGAAAATCACATTGTAGGATTTTTTATGAATTTATTTGCAAATTATGGTGGAAAATAAGTATTTGGTCAAGAACAAAAGTTTCTCAATACTTTGTTATATACCCTTTGGTGGCAATGACAGAGGTCAAACGTTTCCTGTAAGTCTTCACAAGGTTTTCACACACTGTTGCTGGTATTTTGGCCCATTCCTCCATGCAGATCTCCTCTAGAGCAGTGATGTTTTGGGGCTGTTGCTGGGCAACACAGACTTTCAACTCCCTCCAAAGATTTTCTATGAGGTTGAGATCTGGAGACTGGCTAGGCCACTCCAGGACCTTGAAATGCTTCTTAGGAAACCACTCCTTTGTTGCCCGAGCGGTGTGTTTGGGATCATTGTCATGCTGAAAGACCCAGCCACGTTTAATCTTCAATGCCCTTGCTGATGGAAGGAGGTTTTCACTCAAAATCTCACAATACATGGCCCCATTCATTCTTTCCTTTACACGGATCAGTCGTTTGGTCCCTTTACAGAAAAACAGCCCCAAAGCATGATGTTTCCACCGCCATGCTTCACAGTAGGTATGGTGTTCTTTGGAACTCAGCATTCTTTGTCCTCCAAACACGACGAGTTGAGTTTTTACCAAAAAGTTCTATTTTGGTTTCATCTGACCACATGACATTCTCCCAATCTTCTTCTGGATCATCCAAATGCTCTCTAGCAAACTTCAGACGGGCCTGAACATGTACTGGCTTAAGCAGGGGGACACGTCTGGCACTGCAGGATTTGAGTCCCTGGCGGCGTAGTGTGTTACTGATGGTAGGCTTTGTTACTTTGGTCCCAGCTCTCTGCAGGTCATTCACTAGGTCCCCCAGTGTGGTTCTGGGATTTTTGCTCACTGTTCTTGTGATAATTTTGACCCCACGGGGTGAGATCTTGCGTGGAGCCCCAGATCGAGGGAGATTATCAGTGGTCTTGTATGTCTTCCATTTCCTAATAATTGCTCCCACAGTTGATTTCTTCAAACCAAGCTGCTTACCTATTGCAGATTCAGTCTTCCCAGCCTGGTACAGGTCTACAATTTTGTTTCTGGTGTCCTTTGACAGCTCTTTGGTCTTGGCCATAGTGGAGTTTGGAGTGTGACTGTTTGAGGTTGTGGACAGGTGTCTTTTATACTGATAACAAGTTCAAACAGGTGCCATTAATACAGGTAACGAGTGGAGGACAGAGGAGCCTCTTAAAGAAGAAGTTACAGGTCTGTGAGAGCCAGAAATCTTGCTTGTTTGTAGGTGACCAAATACTTATTTTCCACCATAATTTGCAAATAAATTCATTAAAAATCCTGGTGATTTTTTTTGTACCTATGATGAAAATTACAGGCCTCTCATCTTCAGTGGGAGAACTTGCACAATTGGTGGCTGACTAAATACTTTTTTGCCCCACTGTATGTGCGTAAACGTCCATTCAAATTCAGCCAAAGATATTGTGAACCTAACAACTGTGTCATGCTGGTGGTTGAAGGATAAAAATGATCAAATGACCTTGTCTGTGGTTACTGGTATCTTCATTCTGTATCTCAGAGCAAACATGTCTATAGAGCCATAGCAGTAGAATGTGCAATAAGTGTTATAACTAAGAATTATAGAAACGACCATGAAATCACATACCAACAGTACTTAAGTAAAATTACTTTAAAGTACTACTTAAGCCATTTTTTTGGTGTATCTGTACTTTATTTATATTTTAGACAACTTTTACTTCACATTCCTAAGGAAAATGTACTTTTTACTCCAAACCTTTTCTGACACCCAAAAATACTTATCAAGAGAACATCCCTGGTTATCCCTACTGCCTCTGGACTCACAAAACACATGCTTTGTGTTGGAGCATGCCCCTGGCTATCCATAAACATAAAAAACATTAAAATAAATTGTGCCATCTGGTACTAATGAGCAAATTGAAATTATTTATACTTTTACTTTTGATACTTAAGTGTATTTAAAACCAAATACTTTTACTCAAGTAGTATTTTACTGGGTGACTTTCACTTGAGTCGTTTTCTACTAAGTCATCTTTACTTTTACACAAACAAGCGTGAGGGACTCAGCTTTTCTACAATGAAAATACTACAGTACCCATTTTAACTACATAAATGAATGTCCTATTACATAACAGCTAAATACTTGTGGAAACATTACTGTAAAAATAGTACTACCGGTATCTATACCACTTTCTCAGATCTGTACACTTATAATGAGCATAGTGGCGATACAGTCAGGGTGCAACATTCGGTCTTGACCTGTTACCAATGCTCTAATAAAGACATTAATTTGCCACTCTGGTAGACAAGTTCATAATTCAGGTTTATAATTCAGGACGATACAAAAGAAAGGAGAGATTTGGTGTTGCATTAGTTTCTTTAATAATGAATTCCAGTACATGGTTTAGGAATTACATGTTATCAATAAGGTTGTACACAATGAGTGATTTTTCTGGAGGAAAGAAACTGGAATGGCACTCACTACAACACAGATCAGACAAGATACAAAGTTTTCTATAAGTCCCTCAGTAACTTCACTGATCCCAACATAGACATTTGCATAATAGCAAATCAGTCAAGTTGACCCCCAAAGAACATAACGCAATAAGCACAAAATGTATGAAAAACGTAAGAAAAGTGTAAGGAAAAACATATATAGTATTTATATAAAAAAAGGAATAATACTTTGAAGAGGTTAAAGGTATTTAGCTACTATCAGTACTGCGGCTGCTGCTACCACCACTGCTGCTGGAGCTGCTCATGTCTGATCTCTCTCTTTTGTGAATTTGCTCATGTGCTTTGAGATGGCCTGACTGGCTGAAGTTCTTCCCACACTGGAGGCAGGCGAAAGGTCGCTCCCCAGTGTGGATTTGCTGGTGTGCTTTAAGATGTCCCAAACGGCCAAAGCTCTTACCGCACTGTGTGCAGCCGAATGGCCTCACCCCGGAATGTATCTTCTCGTGTGTTTTGAGGACCCCCGAGTTGCTGAATGTCTTACCGCACTGAGAGCAGCAGTATGGTTTCTCGCCAGTATGAATCTGCAGGTGGTTGTGGTAGCTCATTTCCTTGGTGAAGCTCTTCCCACAGTGTTGGCAGCAGAAAGGCCTCTCTCCGGTGTGGCTTAGCTGGTGGGCTTTGAGCTCCTTGGACTGACTGAAGCTCTTCCCACACTGAAGGCAACAGAAGGGCTTCTCGCCGGTGTGTAGACGCTGGTGTGAGCGGAGGTCATCTGCTTTGGTGAAGCCCTTGGGGCAGTGGGCACAGACGTAGGGTTTCTGACCAGTGTGAATGAGCTGGTGCCTCTTCAGGTTCCCTGCCTGGCCGAAGCTCTTGCCGCACTGCGAGCAGGTATATGGCCTCTCTCCTGTATGAATGCGCTGGTGTGTTTTGAGGTTCCCCAGAGTGCTGAAATTCTTCCCACACTGGGTGCAAGAGAAAGGCTTCTCACCACTGAGGTTACGAGGTTTGCGTGGGGTTGTGCTATGCCCTTTCGGGCTTGTGTGGCCTGGGCCTTTCCCAGCATGGGTGGACTGCAGCTCGTAGAGGCCTCCTGCGCCAGGGAACTCGTTCTCCAGTCTATGGCCTTCCATGACCCCGTCATGGCTGAGCTTGTTTAGCTCGGTCCGGAGCTCGGCCATGTGGATGGACTCTAGGCTCATCTCTGTCTTGATGTGGTTGGACATCAGGTTGGGCTCGTACTCAGTCTTGATGGCCCCGAGCTCGGTGGTGTAATAACACTGCAGGTCGGCGTGCTGTTCCGACCTGATGTAGTCCAGGCTGTCGGACACGTGGGTGATGTAGTCAAACACCAGGCTGGGCTCGTAGTGAGACTTCATACAATACGAGTCGCTCTCATACTCAGAGCTGTGGAAGCAGTGGAGGTCATGGACATGGTGCTCAGACTTGATGTAGTCCAACCCACTGATCTCCATCTTGATCTGTTCGTGGCCCAGCTCCGCTGTGCTCAATGGCTGGATCTCTGACAGGTCCACGGTGTGGATGGGGTCCAGGTCGTCTGCAGGCTCAGTCTTCACACAAGGCAGCATGACCATGGGCTCTGCAATCTCTGCCGCCAGCGTGCCAAGCGTGCTGCAGTCAGACGAGAGCAGGTGGAGGGTTGGCGAGGTGCACTCAGGCCGAAGTGGATCCAGCGGCGGTGAGCCACACTCTGATGCATGCAGCGTGTCAAGTCCTAGCGTGATGCACTCTGTCTCTAACTCTGCCATGGCTGCAGAGTCCTTATGCACCCGTCTCCAGTTAGTCCCGTAATGAATCAGAGAATAGTACTACTTTGCCCTGAAAAGAGCCTTGGCCCACTTGAGTGTCCCTCTGATAGTACAGCTTGTTCTGATGCCAAGCCTTCTTCCTTGGGTTAGGAGCAACACCTATCTTTGAAGCCCCTGGAAAGAAAGAAGACAAGGGACATGAAATAATTCAGTTTAAAAAAAATACCCTATTGTCTTCTACAGGCCTCACTTCAATTAGAATATAGCAGGGGTAATGTACCTGGTAGGCCTAGCTGGGTAAGTAATACAAAATAAACAGGTCTGTCAACTCATAATAACATTGGCTTATAATTACACAAATAAAACAAGCACACAGAATACTAAAAAGACAACTACACATTGTTACACAATCACAATACCTAGTGGCAAGCAAGCTATATGTATGAGTGGCAAGCAAGCTATATGTAAGAGAAACACACAGATGTGCAATGACAATAGAGATGTGCAAACTTCGAGAACTGTGTTCGTATTTTAACTGTACTGACATTATATAAAAATTAAGTAGGCCTTATATTTAAGTTTGAATGATGGCTGGTGAGAAGTTGGCAGCCGAACGTCCTGAAATAGTTTTAGCTACTTCTAACTTCACAACATTCATGCGCATCAATTCGATGACTACACAATAACTCGCCTTGAAATCTAAATATCACGTTACCAAAATGAAGGACTTTAATCTAAACTACAACATGGGTGTTCATGCAATACCTGCATGTTCTGACCAGCTAGGTAGCACGCCAAACCCGCCACGCACATCATGCACTAGTTGGCTGCAAGAATCTGGCGGTGATTTTTTTTTTCTTCTCTCACCCAGTTGGTTGAGGATGACTATAAGCAAGCTATTGCGTGACATATGAAGCGCTTTTACAACCAGCAAAAACTTTTCAGAGGGGGGATTTTTTTCACCTGCCAACTCTTCGCATCATTTTAAAAAGGCATATTTCAGTTTACCAGCTGACTACTATCATACAAAGACAGGGCAAGATGCCATTTCTAGCTAACTAGCTAGCCAGTGGCCATCTTGTTTATCGCTAACGTCGATGCTGCTAGCTAGCTAGCTTACAGATGCGCCCAACTAGGCTCGATGACATGTAACGTTAGCTAGGAAGGCAAGAAAGTGAGACAGCTATACTGTACTGTTACTAGCTACTTTTTTTTTATTAACTTTGAGCGTGCATCCTGGACCCGTGCAGGTAGTACTAGGCAAGTGTCGTTAAACTAAATAAATTGTGTCGAATTACGAAACCTGTGCTGGGCCATACACATTCACACACTGGCATATGAGAAAGAGGTGGAAAAATAAAGAAATCAGTTTTAAAAAACAGCAAGCTAGCAATAGCTACCTGCGGTTTGTCCGATTCATGGCTTTTTTAGCCTTCGGCTCGCCGTCGCCACAGTTGCTTGGCTTCAAACTGAACCCGACCCGCCACGTCCACCTCTACCGAGCAACCCAGCAGCCTCCGTATTGCTTTCTCTCCTTTCTTTCCCTTACTCCCTCTCTCTGTCATTGACTAATTCTGCTTCGTTTTCACTCCCTGTGTCGCTTTTCCTCGATGTTTCTGCTGTGCACTTCCGTCGTCTGATGTAAATGCGCGCGCAGCATGCATTCATCTCGCGTCATATATATTGATATGAATTGTTGACACTCGCAACATTGTATCATTCCCTCCACTGATCCATGGACTCGGCTTGTCAACGCAGTTGTAAATCAATCAGAGTATTGTCAAAAGACCAGACACCCCGCCCTGTCAGAGACCACTCTTGTAAATCATCCAGGCTACGTCTTAGGCCAGTCTAGTGCTTGCAAAAACATCCTTACAGACATGTTTTATTTAACCTTTATTTAATTAACATGGCAAGACAGTTAAGAACAAATACACTGGTCAAACCCGGACGACGCTGGGTCAATTGTGCGCCACCCCATGGGACATAAAGCCAGTAACTGAACTATAAAGGAACGTCTTTGATTTTATGTTCCAATATCGTATATATAACATTTTAATTATTCATGTAACTTGACAAACTCAAAGTATACCAGTAGTTCAATAGTGTCTAACTTGCACTTTTTGTTGCAGTACTTCTCTCTGTTTCTACTTCTCTCCACTATTTATTGTTTAAATTACATGTTCACTCCAGATGTATATAGCCATGGTTAATAAAAGCAACACATGACCAAATGTTTATATTTCATAGACATATTAGAGTTGGTAATAATAACTGGGTCCCTGAATTTGGGTCGCAGGAGGTATCGAATGGGTCTTGGGTGTCTGAGTCCCAAAAAAGTATATGCACATCTTTTTTTTTAAAGAAAAATACTCCAGTCTGAACATAAACAACTTTAACCAGGTAGAACGTGTGTAGAAATTATAATGAACTTGCATTTTTAAATAATTTAATCTCTGGAGAAAAAAAAATCTTCAATCACAGTATTTTAAATCTAGAGCTATTAGCAGTGCTATTTTGGTTGATTTTGTGCTCTCAAACCAGTGATTTAATTATTGACAATGAAAGAGGTGGGAATGTTGTTCCTTTGTCATATAATTGCTACATTTACTATCAATCACCACATTCTTATCGGCAGACTCAATAGCCTTGGCTTCTCAAATGACTGCCTCGCCTAGTTCACCAACTACTTCTCAGATAGAGTTCAGTGTGTCAAATCGGAGGGCCTCTTGTCCGGACCTCTGGCAGTCTCTATGGGGGTGCCACAGAAAAATTAAATATACCTTCCGGTAACCCGCCTCACCAAATTTGATACGGATCTGCTATTTTTAGACCTTTTAGCCAGAACCTGCATCAGAAGCTAGCCATCAGAAGCTAACCAGCTAATTAGCTACTAGCTATTTAGTCATTGTCAGCCATTGCTAGCTGCCTTTACCTTCGACACAGACTCCAGATGCTTTTAGCCTAGCTAACACTTACCAGCCTGCCAGTATCGGACTGTTTTCTTCACTACATCGCCAGATTCCTGCCTACCGTAAGCCCTGGACTATTACTCCTGATCATCACAGCTAGCTAGCTGCCACCGAGTGGCCCAGCCCCGACGCTAGCTATGAGCCAGGCCCACCTCCCGGCTCGCTCAGTGATCACTCGGCTACACAGCTGATGCCTCCCGAAATCTTCCCCATGGCTAGAATTCCACTACTACACCGGATTTTTGCTGTAAGCTCTGAACCTAACTCCATCCGCCGTGCCCCCAACCGGCCTTTGCTGGATGTTGAAGCAACCGCTTCTACTAGCCCCGGCATGCTAACTTTAAAAGCTGTGTCTCCCACTTGCTAGGTAGTAATGACTACCTAGCGGCTTCCCTGTTTCATCTATTGCTGTTCACTGGACCCTATGATCACTTGGCTACATAGCTGATGCCTGCTGAACTGTTCATTAATCATGGTACTCAATTTTGTTTATTTTGAACTCGGGCCCTGTGTGTAGTTAACTGACCCTCTCTGCCCATTCATCGCCATTTTAGCTGTTGTTGTCTTTGCTGATTAGCTGTTGTCTTACTCGTCTTAGCTAGCTCTCCCAATCAACACCTGTGGTTGCTTTATGCCTCGCTTTATGTCTCTCTCAAATGTCAATATGCCTTGTATATTGTTGTTTAGGATAGTTATCATTGGTTCAGTTTACTGCAGAGCCCCTAGTCCCACTCAACATGCCTCAGATACCTCCTTTGTCCCACCCCCCACACATGCAGTGATCTCACCCAGCATAAAGCTAGCCAGAAGCTAGTCAGTTGACCATGGTTCGTGGTCATCAGCTATCCTTTAGCTCAAAAAGCTATCGCCAGTTTTGTACAACGCGACTCAGACCAGAGCATACCGGACCTATTTTCTCTCCATATCCCAGGATTTCTACCGCAAGCTCTGGACATTTACACCTGGATCTTGCACCTAGCTAGCTGCTATCCGAGTGACTTTTGGCTTATGTCGGTCCCGGAACATCAATTATTCCGGAGCTAGCCAGCTGAAGAGTTCCATCAGCCACTCCTGGGCTTCAATCACCTATTTGGACCCGTTTTACTGCCGATGCGGAGCCCCACCGGGCCTTCACAACTGGACTACCAACGTTATCTGCCCGATGGAGTTATCCAACTGGCCCCTCCGTCGCGACGTTACCAGAATGCCCATCTGCGGCCCGCTAATCGTTAGCTGTCTTATCGGCTGCTGTCTTATCGGCTGCTATCTGAATAGGTCTATCAGACAATTCACTATAACTATATCTATTTTGCCATTTGGATTGGTCCCCTCTACCACATGGAACCCCACCTAAACGGAAACATGCTTAACACCCCAGCCATCCTACAATCTAAGCTTGATGCCCTCAATCTCACACATGATCAATGAACCTACCAGGTACCACCCCAAAGCCGTAAACACGGGCACCCTCATAGATATCATCCTAACCAACTTGCCCTCTAAATACACCTCTGCTGTATTCAACCAAGATCTCAGCGATCACTGCCTCATTGCCTGCATCCATAATGGGTCAGCAGTCAAACGACCTCCACTCATCACTGTCAAACGCTCCCAGAAACACTTCAGCGAGCAGGCCTTTCTAATCGACCTGGCCCGGGTATCCTGGAAGGATATTGACCTTATCCCGTCAGTAGAGGATGCCTGGTTATTTTTTTAAATGCCTTCCTCACCATCTTAAATAAGCATGCCCCATTCAAGAAATTTAGAACCAGGAACAGATATTGCCCTTGGTTCTCTCCAGACCTGACTGCCCTTAACCAACACAAAAACATCCTATGGCGTTCTGCATTAGCATCGAACAGCCCCCGTGATATGCAACTTTTCAGGGAAGCTAGAAACCAATATACACAGGCAGTTAGAAAAGCCAAGGCTAGCTTTTTCAAGCAGAAATTTGCTTCCTGCAACACAAACTCAAAGTTCTGGGACACTAAAGTCCATGGAGAACAAGAACACCTCCTCCCAGCTGCTCACTGCACTGAGGATAGGAAACTCTGTCACCACTGATAAATCCACTATAATTGAGGATTTCAATAAGCATTTTTCTATGGCTGGCCATGCTTTCCTCCTGGCTATTCCTACCAAGGTCAAAAGCACTGCACCCCCCCACAGCAACTCACCCAAGCCTTCCCCATTTCTCCTTCTCCCAAATCCAGTCAGCTGATGTTCTGAAAGAGCTGCAAAATCTGGACCCCTACAAATCAGCCGGGCTAGACAATCTGGACCCGTTCTTTCTAAAATTATCTGCCGAAATTGTTGCAACCCCTATTACTAGCCTGTTCAACCTATCTTTCGTGTCATCTGAGATTCTCAAAGATTGGAAAGCAGCTGTGGTCATCCCCCTCTTCAAAGGGGGGGACAATCTTGACCCAAACTGCTACAGACCTATATCTATCCTACGCTGCCTTTCCAAGGTCTTCAAAAGCCAAGTCAACAAACAGATTACAGACCATTTCAAATCCCACCGCACCTTCTCCGCTATGCAATCTGGTTTCAGAGCTGGTCATGGGTGCACCTCAGCCACGCTCAAGGTCCTAAACGATATCTTAACCGCCATCGATAAGAAACAATACTGTGCAGCCGTATTCATTGACCTGGTCAAGGCTTTTGACTCTGTCAATCACCACATCCTCATTGGCAGACTCGATAGCCTTGGTTTCTCAAATGATTGCCTCGTCTGGTTCACCAACTACTTCTCTGTGTCAAATTGGAGGGCCTGTTGTCCGGGCCTCTGGCAGTCTCTATGGGGGTGCCACAGGGTTCAATTCTCGGGCCGACTCTTTTCAAATCAAATTTATTTATATAGCCCTTCGTACATCAGCTGATATCTCAAAGTGCTGTACAGAAACCCAGCCTAAAACCCCAAACAGCAAGCAATGCAGGTGTAGAAGCATGGTGGCTAGGAAAAACTCCCTATAAAGGCCAAAACCTGGGAAGAAACCTAGAGTGGAACCAGGCTTGGTGGGGTGGCCAGTCCTCTTCTGGCTGTGCCGGGTGGAGATTATAACAGAGCATGGCCAAGATGTTCAAATGTTCATAAATGACCAGCATGGTCAAGTAATAATAATCACAGGCAGAACAGTTGCAACTGGAGCAGCAGCACGGCCAGGTGGACTGGGGACAGCAAGGAGTCATCATGTCAGGTAGTCCTGAGGCATGGTCCTAGGGCTCAGGTCCTCCGAGAGAGAGAGAATTAGAGAGGGCATACTTAAATTCACACAGGACAACGGATAGGACAGGAGAAGTACTCCAGATATAACAAACGGACCCTAGCCCCCCGACACATAAACTACTGCAGCATAAATACTGGAGGCTGAGACAGGAGGGGTCAGGAGACACTGTGGCCCCATCCGAGGACACCTCCAGACAGGGCCAAACAGGAAGGATATTACCCCACCCACTTTGCCAAAGCACAGCCCCCACACCACTAGAGGGATATCTTCAAACACCAACTTACCATCCTGAGACAAGGCCGAGTATAGCCCACAAAGATCTCTGCCACGGCACAACCCAAGGGGGGGCGCCAACCCCTTTTCTCTGTATACATCAACAATGTCGCTCTTGCTGCGGATGATTCCCTGATCCACCTCTACGCAGACGACACCATTCTGTATACATCTGGCCCTTCTTTGGACACTGTGGAAACAAACCTCCAAACGAGCTTCAATGCCATACAACACTCCTTCCGTGGCCTCCAACTGTTCTTAAACGCTAGTAAAACTAAAATGCATGCTTTTCAACCGTTCGCCGCCCGCACCCGCCCGCCTGACTAGCATCACTACTCTGGACGGTTCTGACTTAGAATATGTGGACAACTACAAATACCTAGGTGTCTGGCTATAGACTGTAAACTCTCCTTCCAGACTCATATTAAGCATCTCCAATCCAAAATGCAATCTTGAATCGGCTTCCTATTCCGCAAGAAAGCCTGCTTCATTCACGCTGCCCCAAACATAGCCAGTTTTACTAAGGTATCCTACCGATCCTTGACTTCGGCAATGTCATTTACAAAATAGCCTCCAACACTCTACTCAGACTGCATCGTTTTCTATCACAGTGCCATCCGTTTTGTCACCAAAGCCCCATGTACCAGCCACTACTGCGACCTGTATGCTCTAATCGGCTGGCCCTCGCTATATATTCGTCGTCAGACCCACTGGCTCCAGGTCATCTATAAGTCTCTGCTTGGTAAAGCTCCGCCTTATCTCAGCTCACTGGTCACGATAACAACACCCACTCGTAGCACGCGCTCCAGCAGGTATATCTCACTGGTCATCCCCAAAGCCAACACCTATTTGGCCGCCTTTCCTTCCAGTTCTCTGCTGCCAATGCCTGGAATGAATTGCAGAAATCGCTGGAGCTGGAGACTTATATTTCCTTCACTAACTTTAAACATCAGCCAGCCGAGCAGCTAACCGATCGCTGTAGTTAGCCCATCTAATCTACCTACCCCATCCCCATATTGTTTTTATTTACTTTTCTGCTCTTTTGCACATCAGTATTTCTACTTGCACATCATCTGCATCTATCACTCCAGTGTTCATTTGCTAAATTATAATTACTTGCTACTATGGCCTATTTATTGCCTTACCTCCTCACGCCATTTGCACACTCTGTATATAGCCATTTTTTTCTATTTTGTTATTGATTGTATGCTTGTTTATTCCATGTGTAACTCTTTGTTAATGTCAGTTCTTACTTTACATGATTCTCAGTTATCTGAGCCATGAGTGGTCATATGTGTGTGTGTGATTTGTGAATGTGGACATTTTCTTCCATTAAACTCCCCCTAACCTGGACATCTGCCTCATCCTTGTTCTGACCGGACATTCTGTAGTGGTTGCTACCGGCCTTAAGCCAGCACCTAAGATTTCTTATTGCATTCGTGGTCCTTCGATTCTCTACAATCCTACCCCTATTTTTCACCTGGATTCACCATAACCATGTGTGTACACCACCTAATAGTTATGTTCCAGAGCATATATTAGCTATCCAAACAGGAAGCGAAGGGACGGAGCAGAGTTCGCCCAAATAGAGCAGATTCCTATTTTCTCCGCTTCTCCTGAGCGGCTTTCACGTGCACCGCCAACCGCTCCACTTGGATAGAATTCCGACCACTGCCTAGCTCCATTGAAAATAAACGTTAAACTCTGCTGCCGCTTCCTGACTAAACACAATCCCAGAATATTACTTGATTTTCAGGTTTACCTTAAGTTGTATGAGAAATTGTCTCCCATCCCACATTTAGATGGAAATTAAAATCTCATTGTCAAAGTTTAAATGATCTTTTGGGATTACTTTACCACCCCATGGCAAAATGAAATTAATAATACAATTGCAAAATCTCCTCTCCGTCCCATGGCAAAAATGTGAAGAATTGTAGCAAACTTGCTTTAAAACTGCAACATTTTCTCTCCGTTAAAATGTTTTGCTTGCGAATGTCCCCCCTTGCAAAATGTCCCCCCAAAAGTTTGTGGATATGAACATGGATATACAGACTGCTAAGCCACTGTGGCCCCTCATGAGTTCAGATTTTTTTGTTGACTCCACTCCCATCAAAGTTGCCAATCCCTGACCTAAATAATAAGGAAAACAAAAGGTTGATTGTTAACATTCATTTTTCTTACACTAAGTACCGAGTTGTTATTTTCTAACATGTACAGTGGGGCAAAAAAGTATTTAGTCAGCCATCAATTGTGCAAGTTCTCCCACTTAAAGATGAGAGGACTGTAATTTTCATCATAGGTACACTTCTATGACAGACAAAATGAGAGAATCCAGAAAATCACATTGTATGATTTGTAATAAATTTATTTGCAAATTATGGTGGAAAATAAGTATTTGGTCAATAACAAAAGTTTCTCAATACTTTCATATACCCTTTGGCAATGAGAGGTCAAACGTTTTCTGTAAGTCTTCACAAGGTTCAAACACTGTTGCTGGTATTTTGGCCCATTCCTCCATGCAGATCTCTAGAGCAGTGATGTTTTGGGGCTGTTGCTGGGCAACACGGACTTTCAACTCCCTCCAAAGATTTATGGGGTTGAGATCTGGAGACTGGCTAGGCCACTCTAAGACCTTGAAATGCTTCTTCCGAAGCCACTCCTTCATTGCCCGGGCAGTGTGTTTGGGATCATTGTCATGCTGAAAGACCCAGCCACGTTTCATCTTCAATGCCCTTGCTGATGGAAAGAGGTTTTCACTCAATCTCACGATACATGGCCCCATTCATTCTTTCCTTTACACGGATCAGTCGTCCTGGTCCCTTTGCAGAAAAACAGCCCCAAAGCATGATGTTTCCACCCCCATGCTTCACAGTAGGTATGGTGTTCTTTGGATGCAACTCAGCATTCTTTGTCCTCCAAACACAACGAGTTGAGTTTTTACCAAAAAGTTATATTTTGGTTTCATCTGACCATATGACATTCTCCCAATCTTCTTCTGGGTCATCCAAATGCTCTCTAGCAAACTTCAGACGGGCCTGGACATGTGTCCCCCTGATTAAGCCAGTACGTCTGGCACTGCAGGATTTGAGTCCCTGGCGGCGTAGTGAGTTTCTGATGGTAGGCTTTGTTACTTTGGTCCCAGCTCTCTGCAGGTCATTCACTAGGTCCCCCAGTGTGGTTCTGGGATTTTTGCTCACTGTTCTTGTGATCATTTTGACCCCATGGGGTGAGATCTTGCGTGGAGCCCCAGATCGAGGGAGATTATCAGTGGTCTTGTATGTCTTCCATTTCCTAATAATTGCTCCCACAGTTGATTTCTTCAAACCAAGCTGCTTACCTATTGCAGATTCAGTCTTCCCAGCCTGGTGCAGGTCTACAATTTTGTTTCTGGTGTCCTTTGACAGCTCTTTGGTCTTGGCCATAGTGGAGTTTGGAGTGTGACTGTTTGAGGTTGTGGACAGGTGTCTTTTATACTGATAACAAGTTCAAACAGGTGCCATTAATACAGGTAACGAGTGGAGGAGCCTGTTGAAGAAGTTACAGGTCTGTGAGAGACAAATCTTTCTTGTTTGTAGGTGACCAAATACTTATTTTCCACCATAATTTGCAAATAAATCCATAAAAATCCTACTATGTGATTTTCTGGATTTTTTTTCTCATTTTGTCTGTCATAGTTGAAGTGTACCTATGATAAATTACAGGCCTCTCATCTTTAAGTGGGAGAACTTGCACAATTGGTGGCTGGCTGACTACTTTTTTGCCCCACTGTATAACAACGTCCCATTGCCTACATAATTATATTGTCTTGGCAGAGTTGACTTGGCATGAATAGCATTTCATAAGTGCTCTCTTGTTTTTAAGAAATACAGAAACCAAACTACTCTACAATTTGGCAAAATCTAGTTTCAGCATGCTGAATTAAAGGGAATACAGATGTAGGATCTTCATTTGAGCACCCGGTTGCAGAACTTTATTGCAATACAGGACATTTCAAACATGTAAAAAGGCTTCTGAAGTTTCATTTCCACTTTAAAATGTTACTTGATTTTCCCTTACGAAAAATATAATCAACCCCTACAAAAATGAATTTAATTATAATCCACAATTCTAATTTCCTGTTTCTGCAGCAAACTGGCTCATATTAATCTTACATCTGTATGTCCTACAATCGAACACATCAGAATATAATTGAGTGAAGAACTAAAACAATTTTACAATGTCACAAATGGAACATAAAATAAATAAAATCCTTATTTGAAATAATTGTTTAAGTTGGATATCAATTTGAAATCTGCACATGTTCCCTGGATTAAACATAATTCGAATACTTAAGAAAAACACAACAAATCATGAATTATTTAAAAAAACTATCTACTCCATTTAATTCCCTCTTTCAAAATGTTGCATCACAATTCAGTTCATCCCTTCTTTTAATAAATTTTGCACCTCCTTCACATTTGGTTCAAATGAGGATGAGGCTTTACTCAGTTTATATTACTTCTAAAAGGGAACCATTCTACCACTTTTCAGGAAATAGCCTAAATAAAATGTCTAGAAGCAGACACACAAGATTTCTTTACAATAATGCAGTGCTCGATTGAATGCACTTTTAATGACGACAAATCTGTGTGCATGCTGTTCGTATGTTATAACTACATCCCTCTGTTACGTGCATAAGGATAATAGTTGCCTCTGTGACATGTGTGATATTAAAATGTCCTACATTTCTGCAGTGAGCCATCTTTGCCAGGGGACCCACACAAATGTTATTTAGTTACATCAATGTTTGCAACCTTACAAACAGGTAACCGCCAAAATAAAGAAAGCGTCTTTAATAGGGTGTTGGGCCACCACGACCCAGAACAGCTTCAATGCACCTTGGCATAGATTCTACAAGTGTCTGGAACTCTATCAGAGGGATGAGACACCATTCTCCCATGAGAAATAATTGTCAAATTGGGTTGAGATCTGGTGACTGAGACAGCCATGGCATATGGTCTACATTTTCATCCTCTTCAAAACATTCAGTGACCACTCATGCCCTGTGGATGGGGAATTGTCATCCTATGGGGGCACAACCACGGTAACCAAAATAATGGCCTGCCCAGCATTTTTATACATGACCCTAAGCATGATGGGTTGTGAATGACCTGCTTTCAATTTACTTTGTATCCCTCATATACTCAAGTGTTTCCATTATTGTGGCAGTTACCTGTATGCCCATGTGACAAAGGAAGAGAACATGGCTTAATAGTGAACTGTTTTGGTAGGAATCCTTAAGGTTGTGCTAGTTAACGCCAATGAAACATTATTCTACTGTCATGCAGACAAATTCATATTTGTGATATTACAATACTGAGGTAATGGTGTTTCAAATAACCAATTTGCTGTGTTTACTCTTTTCTGATGTTCAAAATGAGGTATGGAGGTCTTGTAAAGTTACAGCAAAAATAAAAGTGCTATAAATTAGAAGAACACGTGTCAGAGTAGGCATTTGAAGAAAAGTGGTTGGGTGATTCATTAGCAAAAGCAAAAACAACAATGAGGCATTTGAACACAGTTGTCACAACTCTTTCAAGAGGTGTGTTAAGTCTTGATTACACTTAGCGGGCATTAGGAGACAACATCATCAATGCGAGAGCAAAGTGCTAGATTGGAGAAAGACTGGGTCCAGGTATGGCTAACATTGAGAAGTAAAACAAAGCCGATGTCAAGTTTACAGTTCCAATGAATGGAGTTCAGACAAAACAAAAGCTTAAATACTGATGCGTCACACCAATCCACTTGAAATGTGCAATTCGGCACTGTTCAAGGTTAGCTTACTGCGGAGCACAAACGTGTTTTGAGTGGTAATGTACACTGCTTTTAGTGGGAATGAAGTGCACTGTGAGTTCTAGATAGGCCAATCATCAATAGCAAGTCATTAATTGCAAGTGTGCAGCACTGGCTGCAGATACAATCAGCAACATACATTTTCGACCGCTTAAAGCCTTTAAGGGTTTCTACAATGTTTCAGTCTTAGGCTGTGTTTACATAGGCAGGCCAATTATATTTTCCAATAATCAGTTCAGCTCTTTTGCCAATAATGCTCTTTTGCATTAGAGACCAGTCTTAAACACTTTAAAATCATCAATTTGCACATTGGTTACAACCCTGAAGTCAAGGAGGGAAATTCTCTCCATACATTGTATCTCATGAAAATGTGAATACGTTGCATGCAATTTCTTTAAATTGGCTACAGTTGAAGATGCGAGAGGTTGTGTACCAAATCATTAAATTGTGCCCATGTAAACTTTGATGCTGGTTTGACCTGAATGAAAGACCCATATCTTTTGTAATCTATCGTCTTCTCAGATTCCGATAGAATTAGAGCACATGGTCCTGATGTTTTCTGATACATAATAATTGATCTACACTTATGTCAAGGACTTACATGAGTTAAAGCACAAGGGAGTGTAAACTAAGATGTAATCTGTGGCTACAATTCAGCAAAATATGAAAAGGTAGCGCAGGAGCACAAATTCAGAACAGCGCTAGTACGACTAATTTAACAGAAAGTCAGTGGGCAGGTGAGTACGACTACAATGGACTGGGACATTGCCGTGGGTTTCCCGCTCTGGTGTAGAAGCCGGCCTGATGCCTTAAACAGAGCCACAGAAACAACCTTCCCTGAGGAAGACAAAACAAATCCAGTGGATTACGGAAGAGATGAGTATTACTTTTCATCGATTGTAGTTTGAAGTGCATGTACATCTTCAACGATAGGTTACTGGCTTCGCCATGAATATGTAACATTACCATGGTCTCAATGGTACAGAGTATTGCTTGCTATTACATTCATGCTTTTGTGCCGAGTGATTAACCATCATTTCAGTTATTTTTCAGTTTCTAAATAACTAATTGACCGATTGTAAAATTATTTGAATTCCATTTAGCTTTTTTTACTGTCAGCTCAATGTGCACATTGCAACGTTTCTCTAAAGATAAATCATTTCAAGCCTAAACTGTGCGATATAGTAGGGAGTTGCAGTTTACAACAAACCAAAATACATTGTTTGGCACGGAAATCGTGGTAATTAACTTCTATGACCATAATCCATTGCGTGCCTACTTGTCCCGCCTGTGTTTTTCGCTACGTTAGGTTAGTGTGGGGGCAGAGAGAGAAAGAGAGAGTGCAATCAAGAGCGAGAGAGAGCAGTTGCTTCGAGATATCTCTACCTGAAAATACATGATCTAAGTCATTGATAGTTGGTATTCAGAAGTCATAAAAGTATGCGTTATTTACTTTGAAGAACTACTAAAATAGTAATTGTCAGAGCTCTAGAGATTTGAGATGACTTGGAATTAAATAAAGCCATCAAATAAAAACAAATGATATACACAACTTAAATATTTTATTAAACTAAAGTCATGTAAATAAATTGTTAATAAGTGATAAGCAGTATCATGTGACTTTAATTGTTTTATTCTGGTGTTACAGCATTCAACCCACAATGCATTTAATGTTTTTTTTAAAAACCGAACCAAAACTAAACCGACCTCAAAAAGCACTTATCACTCAGCACTACAAGCTGCGGGGCGCATCTACAAGAGACAAAGCACAATCAAAATGGGAAGACGCTACGATACTTAAGGAATCTGGCAGAGGGGCTTAAACAGTGTTTGCCTCCCAAGATAGTTGTAGAAAAGCAAAGAGCAATCCTGCAAACACCAGTATGTCTCAAATCTATACAACCCTGCCCCTCAACCCCTCAACCCCCCACCCATCCCTTATTAGAATGCCCCTCCCTTCAATATTTTATGTTCCAACAAAGTATTCTGTTAGGCATGGCGATATGAGCAGAAACAATATTCCTGATGTCCAATCAGATGCTCCACATCCATTTGACTCATCCGGAGGTCAAACAAGACAAATAAAACAAACCAAAAAGTGTGTTTCATCAATGTGGTATTTCTCTACTTCCCATGACACTTGAAAACCCAGCCTGCACAAATCAGCACGAGGGCGAGATTCCCATTCTTTCCCTCACTTTATCTTCGTAGACTTGTCAGGAATGGTCCTAGGGCAGACATGGATAGGATGTAGAAAAACCCAAGAGGGCCATGTCATCGTCACACAGCTTGTGCTAGTCATCAACTAGAGGTCTGTAGACTTGTGATTCAGGAGTAAATCGCACGATGTTCTGAATTGTTCTGAATCTGTGGTTCTTTATTTTTTAAAAACAAAGGGCTACCAATGTAACAATACCTTTATCAAACTTATGTTATTTGACTGTTTAAAGGAGGTATTTATGTTGAGTGAAAAAATTAAAATACTGTCAAGTGAGGACTGTAAATAGTGAATTGCATGAAGAAGGTAAAGAGAAATACCAGGTTCTTTCCACATTCAAAGGTAAGCAAAACAAAGGTATTACCTCTGCTATTGACTCCAGCAGTCTGTCTCTCTCCCCCTTTACCTTGGGCACATACGCCCTTTGAAATCGAGTCACTGCTTGTAGCACTGGGAAGAAGAGACAACGCTTCTGCCACTGAAAGATACAATTCTCACAAATCAGTGTAATGTTCATTGAAGTTGGAGTCCACAAAAGCCAAGATCATGGCCTCCGGTATAGCAAATAAACTTGATGTGAAATAATAAAGCACAAAGAGACCAGTTTGATATTCCAAAAACGTAGAAAAGTATATTGAGAAAAGTAAAAAGATCACTTAAAATTGTAACTTCGTTGTTTTGTTGTGAGCGCCACTGTCCCATGCTATAAAGAATGTACAATGGCGATACATACTAAACACAACTACCAGCGAGATCCAATCCCAAATCATTACAAAGTATTTACCTTGTCGCCACATGTAAGAAATCAAAATGGTGGTAACAATTAAGAAACAGCAGTCAGCAAAACTGTACCTGGAAAAAATGCCCCCGATTCCTGACTTACGGTACTTAAAAGTGAACTCAAATGTATGAACTCGAGTACCGGTGACCCTCCTGCTACTGATATGGCTAGATGTGAGATATGGACTGAAGATAAACTTTGATTCCAAATTCTCTTTTTTTTGTTGCTTCAATCTTCCAATTCCCTTTTCCATCTGCTCAAGACTTTTTCCCAGTGTGTGTTCGTAGGTGCGCCTGTAGCCGGGATGCCTGGGAGAAGTGTTTCCCGCACTCGGAACAGCAGATTGCTGTCGTCGTCGCCAGTGCTGTGCTGATATGTGTCTGCTGGTGAGCTTTCAGGAGCGGCGCTCGGCTGAACTTCTTGCCGCATTCTTTACACTCGTAACCCTTCCTGCCTTTGAGAGGCACGGTCTTCACCTTTGAGTCCAGCGTCGTTGTCCCTTTGTCTTCCTTCTCTTCGTCCTCTTCGTCTTCCTCCTCCTCCTCCTGTGAAACAGCAACCTTTTTCTTGGGAGGAGATGGGCAGCTTTGGTTAGGAGATTCTGTGTTTTGCCGGCGCACAGCTGCTCTGCCAGGTGACGCGTCCGGGAGCAGGGGGATGGTTTCCATGGTGTTCTCGTCTTCCTCTAGGAGCTGAGCGGGGAGTGTGAGGAGCCGGTGAAGCATCGACGGAGACCTGAGGGACTCCTCAACTGAAACACAGACGGAGGGATAGAAATAGACAAAGTAATGAAGATTATAGGCAATAAAGGGTGACAAACTTAAGAGTAAGTGTGCACATAACTGGCCATGTCACGTAGGGACATTTCAGTAGTTCCCATGCGCACCTGTGGCTGTGGTGCTTATGGAAGCAGGAGGGTCTTGCGGAGTGTCCAAGGTCGAGGAGAGGACCTCCATGTCCTCCAGAGGCATCCACTGGGGGTCTTGCAGGGGGATGGTGGGGGTGGGCTCCAGGTTCTCACGGATCAGGGCGTTCAGACTGGGGAAGGAGCCCACAATCCCCAGCCCAGATCCCCCAGTCCTCTCCTCACCCGCCTTCCCTGAAGCCAGCTCTTTGATTTGCCACAGGTCACTGCACCACTTCTGCCCAAACACCTTGTCCAGGATGGGGACCCAGTCCTGGGCTACAGTCAGGACAGCCTGCTTGTCACTGTCTACACACAGAGAGAGGGAGAGAGCGACAAAACTGAGAACAAGACAAACCTGAACTGGAAAACAAATACAATTCATACGGGCTGTGGTCCAGACAGCTTTCTTGTCGCTGTCTGCACAGAGAGAGGGGGAGAAAGAGATGAAACAAACTTGAACAAGACAACTGAACTGGAATAAACGTGCAAAACGCATGCACGTTTGTTTGTACATCATTGCACCTGAAGAAGAAGTTAACAATTTCAGTGATTATTTCCATCACTATAGAAATCCTTTCTAATGTCGTACATTTTTTAATATTGATCAATTTTACAAAAATGCTTACATTAAGAGACCAAAGGCAATATACACATAGGAAGTGTTTGTTTGCTTATACTGAACCAGCTTAATAATATCTAAACAGTATTACCAGCACAAGTATAAGACTGGACTCTTAGAGTAGAGGGAAACCTATATCTGCTGTACAGGGCATGACACCATATATACTGTAACAAATTGCAGGGGCTTAACTGGAGCAACTATTTGGCACTGACACAGTTAATAGTTAACTGTAACAGGTGAGCTTCAGCTCCCATTTTGACAGCTACTAAATAGGTCAATTGACCAGTTCAACTGAGACTGGTGTTGTGTGCAAGGCATGGTTTATAACATGGTTAAGAAACACTAACATTTTTATTTAGAAAATGAGGCCTCAGAGCTCTGGTTAGTCCATATTGACTCCTATTCAAAATGTTTGTGCGCATTTTACAGTCCGACTTCTTGGCCACAAGCTTATTTTCAGCACCAGAAATTAAGGGAACACTTGATTTGTTTCAACTGATACTAGCTAAGTGTTTACTAAGATATAACATGGTCATTATGTGTACTTTCTGGCAAGTCAAAGAATTCAACACAATTGGTAACCAGCTGGTATGTACCGGCACTTGTTTCAATGAAGAATGACTCCCAAAATAACCTTCATTATTAGGTCATTACCAATTGATCGATCAAGCAAAAAAATAGCAGCTTGTAAAATAAAGCGTACCCGAGATTAACAATACCCTTGTATTCATCTTAATATGTTGTGTAAATCCATTCGAATGCAATCTCTTTTCATTGAAACAACTTTCCACACGTGTTTGGCCATGGACAAAGTGGTCAGAAAGTGACATTTTGGACCTGAATGCAAACGCATTCAGGAGAGAAAGGTTGTCAAAGTTGACCCATTTTTCATACCGTGAGACATCCATGTCTTCGTCACTGGAAAAGATAAATGGTTGAGCTTGATATAATTTAAAAGCCTAGAAAAACAGGGTTGTCTATTTTATAAGTTCTTGAGAACAAATGTAAAAAAATATATATTTCTTTCTTCTTCATATTAGCATGTTGTAGCTCAGACCCTACTTTACATTATCTGAGGTTTTTAATGTTGTGCCCGCCATCAGTTGAGACACAATATGCTCTTAAAACACAGGTTGGGTGTCATTTCAATCATAGAAAAATAAGTCATAGAATGAACATATCCCTTCAGATCACTGCAATTTAGCTGCTACACCATTGAAACGTAAATGGAATGTTTTACTTCTAATTAGTACCATAAAGGTGGCCCACCGGTCCATCCGATGTCGAATGTCAACTTAAAAACGGTCATGTGTATTCTGTAATCTATATTTCAAATTGGTTTCCTATGGAGAATTGATAGCATAATTTAAAACAGATATTCCCATTCATGTCAACATTGTCGGATGTGTGGACCTCCAACCATCTTTGTGGTACCATTTTGAATGTAGAAATGTCCATTTTATTCCAGTTTTAGTACAGGTATCAGCTAAAACATGACAACCGATGGTGGGCACACTACAAAAACCTCAGATTATGTAAAATAGGGACTAAGATACAACACGCGAATATGAAACACTATTTTACGTGTTTTTAGATCATTGACATTTACAGTAATAAAAAATAAAAAAATAAAAATGTGATAAATTCTGGACATTTTCCAATTGATTGACAACCCTGTTTGTAAGTTTTTAAATGAAACTCAACCGTTTATCTTTTCCAGTGATGAAGACATGGATGCCTCATGGTATTTTCTGAGCACATCTACAACAGGTAAATATGTATGGAAGGTTTCATTCAAATCAAAAGGGGTACAGTCAAAAAGTGATTGAATTCAACTGGATTTACCCTGAGGCATTGCAAGTTGCAACTTGAAACCATATGAACAGGAAGTTACTGGCCTCTCATGAGTAATTTAATGTATAGGCAGAGGAGGGGCAGAGCCCTGGCAGTACTGTGGTACTTTCCATCCCTATATTTTCGATAACAAAACATAACCTCCAGTACTGTGGGATTTGACTGGTATCATAGCAAGCATCCCTTTTATGTGTGTGTCACATTTGGGGTTGTAAATAAAGCATGCAGTTGATTGTCATGTCGACGAGAACACAATTTTAATGTTAAAACACAGACCATTTGTTGTCTCCGTTTGCTCCCTTGGTCCCCGGACAATTTTGACTGTGACGTTTCTAGATTCCTGCCTAGTGTCCTCTGAGCCACTGGGAAATGCTGTGTTGTTTTCCGACCCACACCTCCTCGACACTCCACCCTTCCCGTTCTCCTGGTGAGCCACGCGGCGTAACTGCTCCTCCAGAGCGCTGTGCTCCCGCTCTTTCTTGGTCATCTCCAGGAGCAGGTCGTCAAAACTGGCCTCCACGATTTTAGTCAGCTCGCACACAGCAAACTCCAGCACATGCTCCATGACCATCTTTAGCTGACCTGCAGAGAAGGAAACCGAGACAAAATAGTTATAATGAAAGACAGTAGGCTAATTCTGATAAGGAAATAGATCAGTAAATCATGAGGAAAGTAGAAATAAAAACCTGTTGTGAGTTAAGAGGAAATGATTAGTCATAGGTCAATGGCTGGTATGTTTGTAGATAGAGACATTTGAAAGTTGGCACCAATTAAGGTTAAAATAAAAACAAAAATGTAAAATCACGTTGCACACAATGCTCTCATTGTAGGATATTTGTTGAACACAGTAGGCAAAAATAACCCTGAAGGGAAACTTCTCTCCAAAACGACTCTTTTTACTATGTAAATGACTAGAGTTGCAATTACTTGTGTAGAGGATTTAATCAAATAACACAAAAATGCATTCTGCAATGAAATCACAAGCCACACTATTTCCAAACTTGGTTTGGGAAAAATGGTGTCTCATCCATTTAAAATGTTAAGGTCTATTTTTGGCTCAGCCATAAGAATTGGAAAAATAACAGCCATTGAGTCCTTTTGAATCTAGTCCATCCCTGCTTTACACATTAGCCTTGACACCCCTTGCTTGTAAAGCATTGTGATTAGAAGAATTTCTCTACATATTACATAGTGGGGCCCTCCTTTTTGCGGGAGCCCAAAACACTAAGAAAAACATTCATTCCATATGAAGTTTTAGATCAACCACTTTTTAGTGACCAGCAATGGGTATTAACTTTCGCCTGTGCAATACAACGACTCAAAAGTTACAGATTTCAGCCATGTTAAATGGCTCTTGATTGATTTGTTGTAGCACTGCCAGACTGTGAAAGTGAAAATCACTTGATTGATTACAACCAAATGAGACCCAGAAAAGACGTGTCTAGGGGACCGATTTGAGGTTTCCTTATAAATGCCAATTTTTTATTGGTTGCTGTTACAAATACACCAATTAAAATCAGTTTAAAATTTGAGGCAGGTTTTATTGGGCATTTCATCCATGGTGGCAATGACAATACATTTAGTTATATTCAATATGCGTGAATTACCATAATTAAATCTCTTTCTTTTATAGAGCAGTAAAATATTTAAGGGAATCCTATATGATTCAATGAGAAGGCTTCATTGCTCAGATAGCTCAGTCACATCCCCCTTTGCAATAGGTATAATTTGGCAGCGGTAAACATTCCCCTGAAGTAATCAAGCAAGTTGTCACAGATCCCATAATGGTTTTGAAGCTAAATCAAATTACCACACTTGATATTTTCAAACATATCCAATCACAGAGAAAATACACTTTTCATCGCATACACTGTAGTGCAAATATCTCCATGATGATATCTGACAAACGAGCTAGACTACTCTTTCCAAGAATTAACACCTGTGTAGCAGAAAGCCTAGGCCTAGCCGACATGCTGAATCATACAATGGCCTACACACACACACGATGACGCGCACCCTCTGTTCTTAACCACAAGTTGTAAATGTAAAACAAGTTGTGCAAAACATGGTGAGAAAACATCGCTCCACCATTTCCTGGGTGCTAAAATTCTAATACTTAAACTAATTTCAGTTTGTGACAAAACAAGCAAACATAGTGTTGAGAATAATTGTACCATCCCAACTGCTGTGAAATATCTTCCATGAAGCTGGTGTACAAAACCCGAAAGTAAAAGACACAAAAACGAAACTTAGGAATGTGAATCATAGAAATAACGCACATCGAACAGATCTACCCGCCTCTTAGACCTGACAGATATATAAAACTCACATTTCTATGTGAATTTGGCCGGGACGCCCAAAAAGTTAAATATTGCAGCTTTAAAATGTTTACATGCTTTGCAAGAATAACAAATTCATTAATAATCTTTTTACATGGACACCTGAAAAATCAGGGTTCTGATGGGACTTTTTGATAAATGCAGAAAAATCGCCAATCAAAATAAACATTCTACCACAGTGACCATGTTATTTTTGCGAAGACTACTTTGTTCTGAGGTTGGACATATAACATGTGTATGTGAAAACTATTTCTAAGATGCATACTTACAGTTTTTCCAAACTCAATTAACTCGTGCATAAAGGGAGGCTTGCACTACCAGTGCTAGCAACTGCTTAGACCAAATACACTGCTGGAACGCCAATTAAGTTGTTAACATGTCCTAAATATTTTAAAGATTGCTCAGAAAACCAGGTGTTTTGATCAGCACATGCTTACTTCCATTATGACAGTACACTGATTAAGATAAGCAAGGTGTTTACATTATTAATGCCACACTCAGCCTTCTGCCATAATCAGTTTAATATACAATTATTAGTGTGCATGTAAACGTACTCATTGATGTGATTTGACTAAAGTAGGAGTGGGATGGCAGCTGCTTTAAAGCTGTGGTGAGCAGCAGAGCACCAAGCTGCTGCAGACAATGACAGCATAGGCCTAGTTGGTTTCAGGCAACCTTAGATCATCTACAATGCCGCTTGACAAAGCAAACAGGGTGTTACACACACGGATTTACATAATTAGAAAAGAGAATGGATTACATGTCCAAATCCTTGAGGAAGAAAACTAATCAAGTTGGAAATCAAGTGTGAAAACTGTGTGGAGATTTTGTGCAGCATGGTCTCTACAATTACCCATTTTTGTTAAAACCACAGGATATAAATAGTAATTGAGCTGAGTCAGAGAGGAAGAAGCATCCTAGCCTAATTGTTATTGTTGCATTGTGTAAGTATGACATCATGCAGTGTATGAGGAGCTACCGGTGTGGGTGTCTGATGGATGAACGTTGCTGCCAGGTTTCATTTACCTACAACATCAAAATGGCCTCCCTGGCCGTCACAACTTAAATATCCTAATAAGTGGCGAGATACAGCTCCAGCCTCAGCTTTGTCCAAAATGTGCAAATTGAGTTGAAAGTCTGCCTCAGCATTTTGGGCACGATGACACACAGCTTGCCCAGTGTCTCCTCCACCCGCCATTTAATATCTCACACCCCTCCTCTCCCTAAATGTATCCCCTCTGAGAACTGAGTGGGTGTGGTTTGTGCTTGTGACTGTCATTGGAGAATTATTGGGGGGGAAAGGCATCCTATCCTTTGCTGCCACTGCTAAGTAAAGGCTCAACAACAATAACGTGTCACTGCCTTGTCAACCACTGATAGTCCTCTCATCCCAACCCATCTTCAATTACAGAGAAGAATGTAGGAAGGGAAGCATGTTGCAGTAGTCAATAAGTAGGCCTATCATTTTCACTGATAGGAAAAATGAATGGGGGTGGATGTGCAGCCTTTCAGTGAACCCTTTACTTGACAACCAGTGACAAGGTCGGTGATGTTGTCACTAGTTCTCAACCTACAACTTGTACATTGTAACAATCTCAATGGCAACAATGTCACCGCAGATGACCAATTGGCCTCGACACATAATTATTGTTAAGTGTACACCTCGAGACAAGAAACCATTGTAAGCGTTCACAAGGACACATGCCTGAGTCAAATAAAACCCAAGTGAAACAAAGAAACCAAGGTAATAGAACCACATTGAAAACGACCGTTTTTCATATCCTCAAGATTTTACCACACATGTCATTGATTCCCAGTGTGCTGCAGGCTACTACTGCACGTCATATTTACATATCAACTCTGGTTATTATTATCAAGCTTTTTCCGCTCTATGCGGATACCTATACCAGGATGCTGTGCTTTGTCCTGTTGTTGACTTCGCCACTATATGTAAACTGAGTGTGTGGCTACGTTGTGCCACAGACACGTAAACAAGCAGTCGGCGGTCAATCAGACTGTAGGGCTACAGAATGGAGTTATTGCCTTGTTTCAAATGTATAAACCTCTAGGTTCCTTGGTAGTAACCTTGCCTAACTAGTAACCTTGCCTAACTAGTAACCTTACCCACTACTCGTCCTTTTTGATCCAGTCTTTGAGTGTTTGCGTGCACGCCGTGCTCTGTGCCGTGGCTGGGGGTGTGTGTCTCGGGCTTTGTTCGATCCGTGGCCGCGTTGTCTTCCATGCCACCGTTGAACGCGGCTCCATTTTCTACCCCATTACATTCAAACTCCAGTGATTGAAGCTTTAACTTAAGTCGTTGGTTTTCTTGTTCTTTGACGGCCGTTTTCATTAACACAGAACTCAAGCTTGACCCAACAGTCTTGGTTATTTCCTGGACTGCGAGTTGCACTACTTGCTCTAGTGCAGATTCCAGCTGACCTTGAAAAAACGAAATGTATACGGCGCCGTTCATGATTTCGTCCGTTTTGGTGGAAGACCTCTTTCATTCTTCCCCCACACCCCCAAAATATAAACTAGAAGTCAGCGCACAACTGATTTACACAGAGAACTAGCTACCTCTATCAACCGATCATGTGTGTACACCCCTTGGATGCTACCGTAGTATCACTAGTGCAAACGCAATGAAGTTTCTCCTATCTCATTCATAACAATTGTGTTTCTAGTCCCACATTTATGTCGTGCACCTGAGAGCGCAGTGTGGAGACGAATCGACTCGGTTAAATCAGTCGTCTTGATAAGCCCTTTTCAGCTAGTTTATACTGAACAAATATATAAAAGCAACATGTAAGTGTTAGGGCCATGTTTCATGAGCTGAAATAAAACATCCAGAAATGTTCCATATGTACAAAAAAATTATTTCTCTCAAATGTTGTGCACAAAGTTGTTTACAACCCTGTTAGTAAGCATTTCTCCTTTGCCAACACAATGCCACAGATGTCAAGTTGAGGGAGTGTGCAATTGGCATGATGACTGCAGAAATGTCCACCAGAGCTGTTGCCATAGAATTGAATGTTCATTTCTGTACCATAAGCTGCCTCCAATGTAATTTTAGAGAATTTGGCAGTACGTTCAACCAGCCTCACTACCTCAGACATTGTGTAATCATGCCAGCCCAAGGACCTTCACATCCGGCTTCTTCACCTGTGGGATCATCTGAGACCAGCCACCCGGACAGCTGATGAAACAGAAGTATTTCTGTCTGTAATAAAGCCCTTTTGTGGGGGGAAAACATATTCTGATTGGCTGGGCCTGGCTCCCCCAGTGAGTGGGCCTGGCTCCCAGGCCCACCCATGGCTGTGCCCCTGCTCAGTCATGTGAAATCCAGGGCCATTAGGGTCTAATGAATTTATTTCAATTGACTGATTTGAAATTGTTGCATGTTGCGATTATATTTTTGTTCAGTATAGTTAAGAAACTAAAAGAAAGTTATGTTTATTTCGATGGGCGAGAAGAAATAACATATAGAAACGTCACCATCTCCAATTTGGTTCATCCCACTTGATTTTACTTCGAGTAGTAGGATAGCAGCCTACATGACAAATAACTTGTAATATTGGTAGTAACCATTTGTATGCCACCGTCATACGGTCTACACTGCTCAAATGGGAGAGTTTACCCTGCAAGCCGACAGACAACACAACAACACAGGGCACACTTCGCTCCCGCAGTAAGGAGAGGAAAGTAGCTAGATAGTGTAGCCAATATCAGGCCAGAGTGACGGCTGAACCACATTTATTGTTATGATTTTCACCGAAAATACACAACTGCGGCATTAACATCTGTTACATTTTTGCAATAAAAAAATAATACTCCGATATAAAATGAATGATTCGGAACACTCCCAAGTTCCAACTTTGGCTGAGTAAAACATATCTGAAGATTCTAGCCACAAGCATAAAATAGAAGGGCTCATCAGAACTGAACCAAATATGCATAGCCATCTCGAGACAATTCTGATTTAGTGTTATTTTCTTCTCAATGCTGCCAGGATGTCACGTGTCCTACTTATATCAGTACACTCATAACACCTGAAGCATTACGAAACTTATATTCGATCAAATAAACCTCACGTTGCAAATAAGCCATTCATTTATTTGTTGACCTAATTCCACACTATCAATGACCTCCATACAAAAACTCCTTGCTTTGGTGGGCGAAACAACGAAAAAAGTCTCTTCTGACTGAACTAACGGCTCGAGACTGGCTGTGCGACAAACGTCATCAATTTGGGCACCAGGCGTATCCATATTGCCTTTCCCTTTACGGTCGGCCACGTGTGCACGCCATTTTGCTTAACCTGTTAAGCTTCCCCCCTACTTTTTCTGAAATTCTGTTAAAAATCGCGCAACATTTTGGCGTCCTGCTACTCAGGCCAGGAATATAGTATATGCATATGATTAGTATGTGTGGATAGAAAACACTCAGACGTTTCCAAAACTGTTTAAATCACGGCTGTGACTATAACAGAACGTCTGTTTCATCGAAAAGCGCAGGAAAATCTGATCACTGGAGATGGAAAAAAGTATCCATGCGCCACTCCCATGAATTGTTAAAGGTGAACCGTAATATATTTGGCCAAGCTTGCAGTACCTACAGCTACCACAGGATCTATAGAGTCTCCTCATTTGAATCTGAATTGATTCTTGGTAGATCCGCCCAAAGGGAACCGATTCTCTCCGACCACCGACCCGAGGCATTGTCTGCCTTTTTCTCCGGACATTTTTTCCACACGGCAGGCTATCGAATTTACATCGCCTCCTGATGATTTTTATAGCTTATTAACGTGTAGTTATACCTAAAGTTGCATTAGAAAGGTATTTCGAAGTGTTTTGTAAAAGTTTATCGTCGAATTTTTAACTTTTAAAAAATGACGTTACGTTATGAAACGCTCTTTTTTTCCGTTTTCCACACAGTCTTCATAGATCGATATCTAGGCTATATATGGACCGATTTAATCCAAAAAAAGACCCAGTATTGATTATGGGACATCAAGGTGTGCAAAGAAAGAAGATGGTCAAAGGTAATTAATGTTTTATATTTTATTGTGCGGTTTGTGTAGCGCCGACTATGCTAATTCTTTTGTTTACATGCCCTACGGGTCTTTTGGGGTGTTGCATGCTATCAGATAATAGCTTCTCTGCTTTCGCCGAAAAGCATTTTAAAAATCTGAAACGGTGGCTAGATTCACAATGACTGTAGCTTTATTTTAATACCAAACATGTGTATTTTAATGAACGTTTGCGTTTTAACTAATACCATTAGCATATAGCGTCGCGCATGTGCATTTCTAGAGCTCTAGGTGAGACGTCTGCGTCTCAAGTAAGCTCAAGAGGTAGACTCAGAGAGACAATCGGTACATACCATGACATACATTTCCCACTATTCAAAATTGTAGATTTAAAAATAAGTACAAAATTAAATAAAAATACGGCTAGGTTACATAATACTTTACATTATGGTATACTTACAATAATGTAAAGGCGTGTTTAAGTAGTTTATAAACTATTAATATTTTATATTCCAGGTCGCAATTGTAAATGAGAACTTGTTCTCAACTTGCCTACCTGGTTAATTAAATAAAGGTGAAATAAAATAAAATATATTATTAGTTTATATATAATTTATAAATATGTAATAAACTATAACACATATGCCTAATATATTTATAAACTAATAATTAACAGTTTAATAAACAAATATTATTTAACTTATATAACCAATTATCAACTACTTATGAACTGGATCAATCAATATAAAGCAACTCAGTCAATATCATCAATCATACCTCAGACTACATTCCAGTCACTCATCTTTTAAGTCTCCAACTATAAAGTATTAACTATGACATTCACCATTACTAAAGATTACTTGTATGTTAATTGTTGTTGATCATAATAAAGTTGTACTAGCTTTTCAGCTTTGCTAAAAAAAAAAGAAAAAAAAACATTTCCTAGAATGCATATATAATAAGGCAGACCCAAAGTGGGTCGCAGACCTGTTAATGGTGGTTCGCGAGTTGTCAGAGTACATTTCTAATTATTTAATGAATTACTGGAATTGATTTTGGCCAAGTGCAACTGCACTCTGTTCAGTGCGCTCTCTGCTTTAACGGCAGTGTCTCTGCTCAGTTTGGCAGCTGCATGAGTAGGGGAAGGAGATGCCCGTGTGCTTCGCGGTTTAAACAGATATTTTTTCTGCAGTTTTCTTGAAGATCACTCCGCACCCCGCACCCACATGCTGCAGTGCTGTTGTTCAGCAGCAGATGATGTGCTGTCAGCCACTGGCTTGTAATTCCCACTCGCCATCACTCACCACAGTCATCGAATGGACTCAAGCTAGCCACAAATTCTGACTGAGTTCAATTGTCATTAAACGCAAATACAGCGATGAGTTTCTCTCTCTTGGTTTCATACAAACTTTGAGAAATAACGAGCGCCCACAATGTGTTTTGTGCAGGAAAGTGTTTAGTAATGAGTCTCTCAAAATAAACTAATTAAAAAGAAAGGTTCTGACCAAACATCCACAGCAAAAACTTTATTTAACTAAGCAATATTTAACTAAGCAAGTCAGTTAAGAACAAATTCTTATTTACAATAACGGCCTAGGAACAGTGGGTTAACTGCCTTGTTCTGCGGCAGAACGAAATATTTGTATCGTGTCAGCTGGGGGATTCGATCTAGCCCAACGCTCTAACCACTAGGCTACCTGCCGCCCCATGATGGTAAACCCAGGGAGTTTTTTCAGAATACTTCAGGAAGCAGTGCTTTGACAGTGGAAAAGTCAGCTAGCAAGGCATTGTTGTAATTGTATAACAAGTGATAAGCAGAAATAAGGGAGTACTAACTCTCATAGTAGTCGATAAGAGTTTCTCGTTCAAACAATCCCCTGGCCTTGTACACAGCTAATAGATTGCTTTGATTAATGTTAGCTATCTAGCTACTGATAGTGCAACCCTAGTAACAGTACAGATGGAAGATTTAAAAAAAAAACTTGCTGTTAAAATACAAGTAATATTTTTTATTCTGAAGTGGAACACAATGAAAAACGCATGATGCTTTTTGAGGCTGAGAAACTGACTGAGAAAGCAGTAGATGTTCTGATCCAGCTTGGCACCACGTACCTGTGCGAGTCAGGGTTCTCAACTGTCAAAAACTGAGCCCAGAATAGACCCGCTTGTTGAAAACTTCGACCAGTCACACACCTACCATTAGGGCTATGTGTGTGTGTGTTTTATAGTCTACACCTGTGTGATGTGATCAATCAGTTTATTCCAATTCAGAATAAAAATGATTTATTGTATTTGAACAGCAACAGGTCCAACCTAGTGTCACGGTTTTCTAGGTGTGAAGGAGAGTCGGACCAAAATGCGGCGTGGCTATTGAGATTCATGTTTAATAAAAACAAAGTAAACACGAATCAATACAAAAACGTAATGTGAAAACCGAAACAGCCTAAACTGGTGCAAACTAACACTAGACAGTTACAAGGACAATCACCCACAAAACCCAACACCAAACAGGGTACCTAAATATGGTTCCCAATCAGAGACAATGACTAACACCTGCCTCTGATTGAGAACCATATCAGGCCAAACACAGAAACGGACGAACTAGACACAACATAGAATGCCCACTCAGATCACACCCTGACCAAACAAACATAGAAACATACAAAGCAAACTATGGTCAGGGTGTGACAGTACACCCCCCAAGGTGCGGACTCCGGCCGCAAAACATGAACCTATTGGGGAGGGTCTGGGTGGGCATCTGTCCGCGGTGGCGGCTCTGGTGCTGGACGTGGCCCCCACTTCACCATAGTCTTAGTCCGCCACCTTGTCCGCTTCCTTGGCCTCCTAACTACGGCGACCCTACTACATGACCCCACTGGACAGAGGGGGTCGGGCGCCTCTGGGCAGACGGGCGCCTCTGGGCAGACGGGCGCCTCTGGGCAGACGGGCGCCTCTGGGCAGACGGGCGCCTCTGGGCAGACGGGCGCCTCTGGGCAGACGGGCGGCGCTGGGCAGACGGGCGGCGCTGGGCAGACGGGCGGCGCTGGGCAGACGGGCGGCGCTGGGCAGACGGGCGGCGCTGGCGGCGCTGGGCAGACGGGCGGCACTGGCGGCGCCGGAGAGGAGGAAGGCTCTGGTAGCGCCGGAGAGGAGGGAGACTCCGGCAGCGCTGGAGAGGGAGCCCCTGTAAGGATGGACCGGAGAGACAGCCTGGTACGGGGGGCTGCCACCGGAGGGCTGGTGCGTGGAGGTGGTGACGGATAGACCGGGCCGTGCAGGCGCACTGGAGCTCTTGAGCACCGAGCCTGCCCAACCTTACCCGGTTGAGTGGTCCCGGGTCGCCCTGCCAGTGCGGCGAGGTGGAATAGCCCGCACTGGGCTATGCAGGCGACCGGGCTATGCACCCACACTGGGGACACCGTGCGCTTCACAGCATTACACGGTGCCTGCCTGGTCTCTCTCGCCCCCCGGTAACCACAGGAAGTTGGCTCAGGTCTCCTACCTGGCGTAGCCATACTCCCTGTGAGTCCCCCCCCAAGAAACTTTTGGGGCTGACTCTCAGGCTTCCATCCACAACGCCGCGCTGCCTCCTCATACCAGGGTCCTTAACCATCCAATTCGTCCTCCCATGTCCATTCTTCCAAGTAGTGCAGCCTCTCCCACTGCTGCTGCTGCTCCTGTTGCTGCTGCATCTGTTGCTTCTCCTGCTGCTGCTTTTGCCGTTGCCCGTTGCCACACCGCTTGGTCCTGTTGTGGTGGGTGATTCTGTCACGGTTTTCTAGGTGTGAAGGAGAGTCGGACCAAAATGCGGCGTGGCTATTGAGATTCATGTTTAATAAAAACAAAGTAAACACGAATCAATACAAAAACAATAAACGTAATGTGAAAACCGAAACAGCCTAAACTGGTGCAAACTAACACTAGACAGTTACAAGGACAATCACCCACAAAACCCAACACCAAACAGGCTACCTAAATATGGTTCCCAATCAGAGACAATGACTAACACCTGCCTCTGATTGAGAACCATATCAGGCCAAACACAGAAACAGACAAACTAGACACACAACATAGAATGCCCACTCAGATCACACCCTGACCAAACAAACATAGAAACATACAAAGCAAACTATGGTCAGGGTGTGACACCTAGACACATATTTATGAGTGTTTTAATGGTGAAAAATAAACATGAATAGCTATTTATATAGGTATTTCATTTAATTGTTGTTTGTCTATGTTGCATTTGTTAATGGGCATAAGGGCAATGAAATGTAACAATATTTACGTATAGTTGCATGCTTTTGTAAGCTTGGGTCCCAGGAAAACACAGAATTTATCATTTGGGTCCCAGGCTGAAAAAGTTTAAGAACCCCTGATATAATGCATTAACACAAACAAAGTAATCATAAATTGCTACAGTAACAAAATGTTTTATTATGACTTGGTGGGGTTTGGGAGTCAGCTGTAATTTTGAGCATGGTAGAAGTAAATGTTTTTATTAGAAATCTCTTAAACTGAAGCTTATTCTGTAAGATCTGAGAAATTTTACTCAGGGCTCCAATAAATAAACGTCATGTCTCTTGACCCAGTGTCTGGCCTCTCCTTCAGGAAATCCTCACATCAGCTAAAATGTTATTTTGTCATCTAATGTGTTGATGTCTGGTAGGAGGGAACAGTGTTTGCAGGTGGTTGGCCGATTTATTGAACTAGCACATTGTTGTCTCCATGCACGACATAATGTACATATTACCACAACTAACAATGTCGTTTCTAATGTCCTTTGCAATGTCCTTTGTCTTTTGTGCTGTCTGTTACATTTTATATAAAGTATTGAAATATAGGTCTATCCTTTGACTTAGAAATACTTGAAATAGCAATATATTTCATATTTACAGGGACTTGAAATATTGTTATTGTTTAAGTCTACCTTTTCTACCTATGAGAACCAAATAGAGCAGTGATTAGAGCACTGGGCCAGTAATGGAAAAGTTGCTGGATCAAATTCCGAGCTGACAAGGTAAAAGTCTGTTGTTCTGCCCCTGAACAAGGCAGTTAACCCACTGTTTCTTCAAATATGAATGTGTTCTTAACTGGCATGCCTAGTTAAATAAAGGTACAAATAAAAATAGGCCTAGTAAATCTAGAAGACTGCTCTTTGTACAGGCCTACTGCCACAAAGTAAGCTGGTCTATTTAGTCTATTTTAAACTGGAAAGTGGCTTGTTTACAATGTTTACAATGTAAAATGGAACTTAATTTATATGCTTTCACGTATATATCATAGATGTTATGACAGATCACCTTTAACTTCATAATATCATTGTATATTATAATTATATGTCTGCACTTAATGATTCCATTTTTCTTAGTTGTATTATAGATTCCTCATTACCATTACGGGTTACTTGGCATTTAATGTGCTAAACTATCAGGATTTTGTAATTAGCCTAAACGATCTGTGGTTGCGTTACATAACTGCGCGTTCCACACCCCCTTGAAACTAAAACATGTCGCGCTCTTCTCTCTACACTACGGTAAAAAAAAACACAAAAAAAACGACCATTCACAACACAACCGAAAAACAGGGCTAGGATCATGGTAGGTCGTTACACTCCCTCGTCTTGGTTTCAATAGGATCTACCTCCAGCAGATACCTTCTCACTCCACAGACGCTGTTGAAATACTAGGTGAGACTGGATGTCGAATGGTGCACGGGTGGTGAAATTACATTCATAATTAGAAACTAGTGTACTAGCGCTGCACAATGAACAGTGGTTAACATAACGTCCTGGACCAGAGCAAATGTGCCGATAGGTATGTGCATAGCACACTAACGCCCTGGAACAAAGCTACAGACACACTCGATACAGGGGACTAAAACGTTTACATGTTGCGTGCGCACATACTGTCTGAGACGCATGCGCATTGCAGACCGCACAGCCTCAGAACATCTGTAGCTGGATGCTTCTCCTTTAAAGGCGCTGCATGGTCAATCCAACCTCTGCATTGGCCGGGCAGCATTTATGGTGATATGGCCTCCGCAGAAGTCAGGGCATTCATACATTCTGTGCTTTGTTGAGCAGCGCAGAGCTGTTGTCAACGAAGTGTGTGTTTATACAGGACCTCCTGCCCCCACCTACCGTCAACCAATCATGTCAATGCGAGGCTAAACGAGCTATATGGAGCACTCCGCATTGTTATACAAGTTGGGAGGCGCATGGCGATGCAGTATGGTACGGAGCTCAATTTGGCATCTTAAAAAAATATATATATATATATATATTTAAAAAAAATTTTTTTTTTTTTATTAATAACAAATCAATACATAAAGCACATGAGGGAACACAAGCATACATAGATTACAAACAGTAGACAATCGAGCTAGGGGGTACAATATCACATTACAATTACACAAGGACCTTAAGGGACATGCATATACTAACAGCTTTTTTGTTAGTAGAGCATTTAACCGTCTTAAAATACAGTTCAATTTCTTTTTGTAGGGTACGAAAATGTGGTTTTCTGTTTGTAAATTTACATTTGTGTATATGAAATTTGGCCAAAAGAATAATGAAATGAATTACATAAAAATGATTCCGCTTATTTCTATTGTATGTAAAGAATCCAAACAGTACATCTCTCCACAATAGTGTAAAATCTTCATAAATGTGTTCAATTATAAACCTACTGATGTCTTGCCACAGTTTTCTTACATGCATACAATGCCAAAAAAGATGCACAACTGTTTCTGGGTGGTCATTACAAAAGGAGCAATTTGAGTTGATGTTTTCCTTAAACTTCTTCATATAGTGGTTGGCAGGATAATATTTATGAATAATTTTAAAGGAAACTTCCTTAATTTTGTTAACAAGTAGGTATGTGTGTGGCAACATCCAAACTTTTTTCCAACAGATATTATCAATAAATCCATTCCAATAAGGCATGACATAAGGTATAGATACAACATTGTGCTGAAACAAGGATCGTATCGCTCTGTTGTTGAATGGACCAAAAGAGAAACAAATCTTTCCTACTGATGAGTCAACAGGGTCAACAGAAGGTAGGCTCTGAGGGTCAGGTCTTGACATGTTCCTGAATAACATAGCAACACCTGAGGGAATGGCATCTAAAACAATTGCAAAATCTTTAGGTGTTACAGGGACCTTGTAAAGTGATAAGAATTCTTTAAAAGACCCTCTGCATTTACCAGTTGGCTCACCAATAGGACATTATTTCGGAACCAATATTCTAAAAACAGAGAGGTGTTTTTATACAATATATCCCGATTATTCCATATATAATATCTGTGTGGAGAAAAATTGTGTTTATAAATTAAGGACCATGACAAGAAAACCTGCCGATGAAAAGCAGAAAGTTTCACTGGAATTTTGTCAATATTATAATTGCAAAACAACATGAAGTTAAGGCCACCAAAAGTAGAGAAGACATGATGAGGAATAAAATTCCAGATAGAAGTGGGTCTTCTTAGGAATTGTTTTATCCAATTGATCTTAAAAGTATTATTTAAAGTAGTAAAGTCCAGAAAATTCAGTCCACCATTCTCATAAGTGTTCATTACAACAGTTTTCCTAATGTAATGGGTACGGTTTCTCCAAAGAAAGTTGAAAAGCATCTGGTCTATCTCGTTGCTTATTTTACGGTCAAGATATAAAGATAGAGCACCATATGTTAGTCTAGAGATACCTTCAGCCTTGGTTATTAGAACTCTACCTTTTAAAGATAAGTCCCTCTGTAGCCATTGATTTAGTTTCTTCTGCAAGTAATCTAACTAACAATTCCAAAAAAACTACTGTCTTATACACAGTGTAAGGGGATAAAGAATATGTACATAAGGATATATGAATGAGTGATGGTACAGAGCAGCATAGGCAAGATACAGTAGATGATATCGAGTACAGTATATACATATGAGATAAGTATGTAAACCAAGTGGCATAGTTAAAGTGGCTAGTGATACATGTATTACATAAGGATGCAGTCGATGATATAGAGTACAGTATCAACGTATGCATATGAGATGAACAATGTAGGGTAAGTAGCATTGTTTAAAGTGGCTAGTGATATATTTACATCATTTCCCATCAATTCCCATGATTAAAGTGGCTGGAGTAGAGTCAGTGTCATTGACAGTGTGTTGGCAGTAGCCACTCAATGTTAGTGGTGGCTGTTTAACAGTCTGATGGCCTTGAGATAGAAGCTGTTTTTCAGTCTCTCGGTCCCAGCTTTGATGCACCTGTACTGACCTCGCCTTCTGGATGACAGCGGGGTGAACAGGCAGTGGCTCGGGGGTTGATGTCCTTGATGATCTTTATGGCCTTCCTGTAGCATCGGGTGGTGTAGGTGTCCTGGAGGGCAGGTAGTTTGCCCCGGTGATGCGTTGTGCAGACCTCACTACCCTCTGGAGAGCCTTACGGTTGAGGGCGGTGCAGTTGCCATACCAGGCGGTGATACAGCCCGCCAGGATGCTCTCGATTGTGCATCTGTAGAAGTTTGTGAGTGCTTTTGGTGACAAGCCGAATTTCTTCAGCCTCCTGAGGTTGAAGAGGCGCTGCTGCGCCTTCCTCACGATGCTGTCTGTGTGAGTGGACCAATTCAGTTTGTCTGTGATGTGTATGCCGAGGAACTTAAAACTTGCTACCCTCTCCACTACTGTTCCATCGATGTGGATGGGGGTGTTCCCTCTGCTGTTTCCTGAAGTCCACAATCATCTCCTTAGTTTTGTTGACGTTGAGTGTGAGGTTATTTTCCTGACACCACACTCCGAGGGCCCTCACCTCCTCCCTGTAGGCCGTCTCGTCGTTGTTGGTAATCAAGCCTACCACTGTTGTGTCGTCCGCAAACTTGATGATTGAGTTGGAGGCGTGCATGGCCACGCAGTCGTGGGTGAACAGGGAGTACAGGAGGGGCTCAGAACGCACCCTTGTGGGGCCCCAGTGTTGAGGATCAGCGGGGAGGAGATGTTGTTGCCTACCCTCACCACCTGGGGGCGGCCCGTCAGGAAGTCCAGTACCCAGTTGCACAGGCGGGGTCGAGACCCAGGGTCTCGAGCTTGATGACGAGCTTGGAGGGTACTATGGTGTTGAATGCCGAGCTGTAGTCGATGAACAGCATTCTCACATAGGTATTCCTCTTATCCAGATGGGTTAGGGCAGTGTGCAGTGTGGTTGAGATTGCATCGTCTGTGGACCTATTTGGGCGGTAAGCAAATTGGAGTGGGTCAAGGGTGTCAGGTAGGGTGGAGGTGATATGGTCCTTGACTAGTCTCTCAAAGCACTTCATGATGACGGATGTGAGTGCTACGGGCGGTAGTCGTTTAGCTCAGTTACCTTAGCTTTCTTGGGAACAGGAACAATGGTGGCCCTCTTGAAGCATGTGGGAACAGCAGACTGGTATAGGGATTGGTTGAATATGTCCGTAAACACACCGGCCAGCTGGTCTGCGCATGCTCTGAGGGCGCGGCTGGGGATGCCGTCTGGGCCTGCAGCCTTGCGAGGGTTAACACGTTTAAATGTCTTACTCACTTCGGCTGCAGTGAAGGAGAGACCGCATGATTCCGTTGCAGGCCGTGTCAGTGGCACTGTATTGTCCTCAAAGCGGGCAAAAAGTTATTTAGTCTGCCTGGGAGCAAGACATCCTGGTCCGTGACTGGGCTGGGTTTCTTCCTGTAGTCCGTGATTGACTGTAGACCCTGCCACATACCTCTTGTGTCTGAGCTGTTGAATTGAGATTCTACTTTGTCTCTGTACTGGCGCTTAGCTTGTTTGATAGCCTTGCGGAGGGAATAGCTGCACTGTTTGTATTCAGTCATGTTACCAGACACCTTGCCCTGATTAAAAGCAGTGGTTCGTGCCTTCAGTTTCACACGAATGCTGCCATCAATCCACGGTTTCTGGTTAGGGAATGTTTTAATCGTTGCTATGGGAACGACATCTTCAACGCACGTTCTAATGAACTCGCACACCGTATCAGCGTATTCGTCAATGTTGTTGTCTGACGCAATACGAAACATCTCCCAGTCCACGTGATGGAAGCAGTCTTGGAGTGTGGAGTCAGCTTGGTCGGACCAGCGTTGGACAGACCTCAGCGTGGGAGCTTCTTGTTTTAGTTTCTGTCTGTAGGCAGGGATCAACAAAATGGAGTCGTGGTCAGCTTTTCCGAAGGGGGCGGGGCAGGGCCTTATATGCGTCGCGGAAGTTAGAGTAACAATGATCCAGGGTCTTTCCACCCCTGGTTGCGCAATCAATATGCTGATAAAATTTAGGGAGTCTTGTTTTCAGATTAGCCTTGTTAAAATCCCCAGCTACAATGAATGCAGCCTCCGGATAAATCGTTTCAGTTTCCAGAGAGTTAAATAAAGTTCGTTCAGAGCCATCGATGTGTCTGCTTGGGGGATATATACGGCTGTGATTATAATCGAAGAGAATTCTCTTGGTAGGTAATGCGGTCTACATTTGATTGTGAGGAATTCTAAATCAGGTGAACAGAAGGATTTGAGTTCCTGTATGTTTCCTTCATCACACCATGTCACGTTGGCCATAAGGCATACGCCCCCGCCCCGTCTTCTTACCAGAGAGATGTTTGTTTCTGTCGGCGCGATGCGTGGAGAAACCCGCTGGCTGCACCGCTGGATTGCGTCTCTCCAGTTAGCCATGTTTCCGTGAAGCAGAGAACGTTACAGTCTCTGATGTCCCTCTGGAATGCTACCCTTGCTCGGATTTCATCAACCTTGTTGTCAAGAGACTGGACATTGGCAAGAAGAATGCTGGGGAGTGGTGCACGATGTGCCCGTCTCCGGAGTCTGACCAGAAGACCGCTTCGTTTCCCTCTTTTTCTGAGTCGTTTTTTTTGGTCGCTGCATGTGATCCACTCGGTTACACTGGTTGTAAGGCAGAACACAGGATCCGCATCGCGAAAACATATTCTTGGTCGTACTGATGGTGAGTTGACGCTGATCTTATATTCAGTAGTTCTTCTCGGGTGTATGTAAAGAAACCTAAGATGACCTGGGGTACTAGTGTAAGAAATAACACGTAAAAAAACAAAAAACTGCATAGTTTCCTAGGAACGCGAAGCGAGGCGGCCATCTCTGTCGGCGCCGGAAGAACGTCTGTTCAGACTTCCTTTTGTGATACATTGTTTGTAAAAACAAAATCTTGGTTCTTGTAAAAAAGTAGGCATTTCACGTGATATTGAAGTATGTATATATAGAAGTATGTTGGTTTGGCACATTTGAATGAATTTATTTAGGGTTTAAAAGGGTGTGTTCAAAGTTTTTGCCATTTCAAAGGAAATCTAAATGTATTGGTCATATTACATGTGTTTAGCATATGTTATTGCTGGTGTATTGAAATGCTTATAAATTTATGTGGTAGTAACTGTATGCTACCAGACGGGCCTTTCCTCATTTGGGAAAAATTCCTTCCTCTCTCCTCCATGAGGTGGCAGGGTAGCCTAGTGGTTAGAGTGTTGGACTAGTAACTGAAAGGTTGCAAGTTCAAATCCCTGAGCTGACAAGGTACAAATCTGTCGTTCTGCTCCTGAACAGGCAGTTAACTCACTGTTCCTAGTCTGTCATTGAAAATAGAATTTTCTCTTAACTGACTTGCCTAGTTAAATAAAGGTTTACATTTTTTAATTTTTTAAATGACCTGGAAACCGGTAAGTGGTCGAGGAGAGTAAACAAAGATGATTTATTATCTATTGTGATCTATTATAATTGAGTGACCGCTCTAAGGGCTCAGACACACCAATAGCATTTGCTGGCCTAGAGAATTTAGCACCTCTGAACGAAATTTGCAAACCAAGTGTGCACCGATTTTACATAAAAATCTTGGCAGTCAGATCCCTAGAACACAGTGCGCTGAACGATCGGCAGATGAACGCTAGATCCACATCCGGTCCTCGAAGATGGAAGGAGGCAAGATCAGATGGAACCATTCTAGCCAATGAAAGAGCAGATACATGTGTGAACAACAGGCACAACTCCGATATAATTTTTTTTTTCTCCAAAGTTTCCAAAATGACACGTTCATCCACGTATCAGTGCATTCATAACAACCTAACCATTACGAAACTTATTTTTGATAAAATAAGCCTCATATAGCAAATTAGAAACTACATTTTTTTATGTTTTGACCGAATTTGAGACTCTGACCTCAATACAAAAATTCCTCTCTTGAAAACAAACTGTATACAGGCAGGCAAAATGTTAAAGTGAAGATGATTGAATGAAAGTTCTGGTACATAAGGCATGTTGAGGGATAAAAACAATACCCTGTTGGGTTGCAGAGTGCACGTAGGCCTACCCTACACAAATATAATTGTGCCGATGTGTTTGCCTACTCCCCAGAAATGTCACAGTTTATGTATGTTTATGTATGATAATTTATCACGAAGTAGTTTGGATGTAGTGAACTACTTTTTCAGAAATAACGTTAGTTAAGTAAACTGTATGTTTCTAAGGGTAAATTTAGTGTAGCTTAACTTCTGCCAGTGTGAAGTAATTGGTAGCTTGGTAAACTACACCAAGTGTACAAAACATTAGGAACACCTTCCTAATATTGAGTTGCACCCCTATTTGCCCCCAGAAAAGCCTCAATTCATCGGGGCATGGACTCTACAAGGTGTCGAAAGCGTTCCACAGGAAAGCTGGCCCATGTTGACTCCAATGTTTCCCACAGTTGTGTCAAGTTGAATGAAAAACCCAGCAGCTTTGCAGTTCTTGGCGCACTCAAACTGATGTGCCTGGCACATACTACCATACCCCGTTCAAAGGCACTTCAATCTTTTGTCTTGCCCATTCAACCTCTGAATGGCACAAATACACAATCCATGTATCAGTTGTCTCTAGGCTTAAAAATCCTCCTTAACCTGTCTACTCCCCTTCATTTACACTGATTGAAGTGGATTTAACAAGTGACATCAATAAGGGATCATAGCTTTAGCCAGGATTCACCTTGTCGGGAAAGAGCGTTTTGTACACTCAGTGTATATTTTCAAAGTAGCTTCCCCAAAACTGATCAATACAAACTCTAATATTTTACAATACCTTCAGAAACTATTCAGACCCCTTGACTTTTTCCACATTTTGTTACGTTAGTCTTATTCTAAAATGTATTAAATGTTGTTTTTCCATTATGAATTTACACACAATACCCCATAATGACAAAGCAAAAACAGGTTTTTAGACATTTTTGCAAATGTATAAAGAAAACAGAAATATCACATTTACATAAGTATTCAGACCCTTTACTCAGTACTTGGTAGAAGCACTTTTGGCAGTGATTACATCATCGGGTCTTCTTGGGTATGACGCTGCAAGCTTGGGACACCTGTATTTGGGGAGTTTCTCCCATTCTACTCTGCAGATCCCCTCAACCTCTGTCAGGTTGAATGGGGAGCGTTGCTGCACAGCTATTGTCAGGTCTCTCCAGAGATGTTGGTTCGGGTTCATGCCCGAGCTCTGGCTGGGCCACTCAAGGACATTCGGAGACTTGTCCCGAAGCCACTCCTGCGTTGTCTTGGCTGTGTGCTTAGGGTCATTGTCTTGTTGGAAGGTGAAACTTTACCCCAGTCTGAGGTCCTGAGTGCCCTGAAGCAGGTTTTCATCAAGCATCTCTCTGTACTTTTCTCTGTTCATCTTTGCCTCTGACTAGTCTACTAGTCACTGCCGCTGAAAAACATTCCCACAGCATGATGCTGCCACCACCATTCTTCACCGTAGGGATGTTTCCAGGTTTCCTCCAAACGTGATGCTTGACATTCAGGCCAAAGAGTTGAATCTTGGTTTCATCTGACCAGAGAATCTTGTTTCTCATGGTCTGAGAGTATTTAGGTGCCTTTTGGCAAACTCCAAGCGTGCTGTCATGTTCTTTTTACTGAGGAGTAGGTTCCACTGGCCAATCTACCATAAAGGGATGATTGGTGGAGTGCTGCAGAGATGGTTGTCCTTCTTGAATGTTCACCCATCTCCACTGAGGAACTCTAGAGCTCTTTCAGAGTGACCATCGTGTTCTTGGTCACTTCCCTGACCAAGGCCCTTCTGCACCGATTTCTCAATTTGGCCGGGCGGCCAGCTCTAGGAAGAGTCTTGGTGGTTCCGAACTTCTTCCATTTAAGAATGATGGAGGCCACTGTGTTCTTGGGAACCTTCAATGCTGCATAAATGTTTTGGTACCCTTCCCCAGATCTGTGCCTCGACACAATCCTGTCTCGGAGCTCTACGGATAATTTCTTCGACCTCATGGCTTGGTTTTTGCTCTGACAATGCACTGTCAACTGTGGGCCCTTATATAGACAAGTGTGTGCCTTTCCAAATCATGTCCAATCAATTGAATTTACCTCAGGTGGACTTAAAGATGATCAATGGTCTTATAGCAAAGGGTCTAAATACTTATGTAAATAATGTATTTCTGTTTTGTTTTTCTATAAATTTGCTAACATTTCTAAAAAACTGTTTTCGTATTTTGTGTAGATTGCTGAGAAAAACATCATATTTAAGCAATTTTAGAATAAGGCTGTAATGCAACAAAAATGTGGGAAAAGTCAAGGGGTCTGAATACTTTCCGAAGGCACTGTATATGACTGACATGCAGTAGTGCTAAACTGTTGAATATGCCATTTGTCTGTACAGAGTAGTCCATAACTTTATACGTTTGTGTAATTTTATTTGATCAAATCTGTCATTTAGGAAATTAGGAGACACATCTAATGCAGATCCTATAAATATTCAAATGGTCCACTAGATTTATATTTAATTGGAGATTTTTTTTCAATCAGGCTTGGAGAATGTATCTTTGACATACTATGGTAACTCCCCTGTTTCCTCTTTTGATTAAAAGGTTATTACAGCCCCTCGTGCAATATACTCATTCCCAATCTGGTATCTTTTGTCTTTGTGGTGGACAGATGGCATTTGGCATTAAAAAGTCTCTCAGGAGGCTCAGTGAGAGCAGTGGAGTGACTGCTAAAAAAACATTTGTGACTCAGTGGAGGTCAGAGGATGAATACCCATTAATATAGTCAGAAGAGGTTTCCTCCTTTATGATAAACCACATATTTAAATTGTATGTTTCCTCGAAAACCCAATTCAAACACTGAGTAACTTTTTTTCATCATGTATTTTAATGTGATTGTAATGTTTTTTTTCCCCCACCAGAAGACATGACCCACTTAGTATTTAGTATTTTATTAGGATCCCCATTAGCTGTTGCTAAGGCAGCAGCTACTCTTCCTGGGGTCCAAACAGAGATAAAAACATTTAATCAAACAAAGCAATGTACATTATACAAATTTACATTGGTCCATTATAATATTACAATACTATGTTACATTACTAAGAATAATGTGTGGGTGTGTGTTTTATAGTGTGTGTGGTTAGATAGTTTGTAAGTGTATGTCTCTTCACAGTTTGCGTCATGCCGTTTTATCACGGTTTTTTAAAATCAGATTTTACTGCTAGCTTGAGTTACCTGAGGTGGAAAAGAGTTCCATGTAGTCATGGCTCTACATAAGTTATGTATGACAATTTGGTACATTTAACATGTCAATACCTCTCACAAAGACCAGTAGTGATGCAGTCAATATCTCCTCTACTTTGAGCCAGGAGAGATTGATATGCATGTTGTTGATATTATCCCTCAATGTACATTTAAGGGCTAGACATGCTGCTCTGTTCTGGGCCGACTGTAATTTACCTATGTCCTTCTTTGCCACACTTGACCATAAATACGGTGCAGTAGTCCAGGTTTGATAAAACTACGGCCTGCAGGACTTGTTTGGTTGATTGTAATGTCAAGAAAGCAGAATAGCGCTTTATCACCGACCGCCCTCCCCATTTTAGTAACCGTTGAATTTATTTGTTTTAACCACGTCAGCTTACAATTGAGGGTTACACCAAGCAGTTTAGTCTCCTCAACCTGCTCAATCGCCACCTCATTCATGTCTGGATTTAGCGAATGATTTGTCCCATAAACAATGGTTTTCGTTTTTGATATATTTAGGTCTAGCATATTACTAGCCACCTATTCTAAAACTGACGGCAGCTCTTTGTTAAGGGTTGCAGGGATTTCTTGCTGTGGTAGCTGATGTGTACAATGTTGAGTCATAAGCGTACATAGACACACAGGCTTTATTCAAGGCTAGTAGTAGGTCATTAGTAAAAAAAAAGATTAAAAAAAGAGAACAGTATAAGGCCAAGGCAGCTGCCTTGAGGTATACCACACTCTACCTGGTTTACATTAGAGAGGCTACCATTCAAGAAACCCCTCTCTGTTCTATTAGATAGGTAGCTCTCAATCCATAATATGGCAGAGGACGTAAATCCATGACGTATACATTTTTTCAGCAATAGATTATGCTAAATAATATCAAGAGCTACACTGAAGTCTAAAAATACAGCTCCCACAATCTTCTTCTTCTTAATTTCTTTCAGCCAATCATCAGTTATTTTTGTCAATGCCATACATGTTCAGTAACGTTCCCTATAAGCATGCTGAAAGTCTGTTGTTCATCTGTTTACAGTGGAATAACATTGTACAGTGGGAGAAAAAAGTATTTAGTCCGCCACCAATTGTGCATGTTCTCCCACTTAAAAAGATGAGAGAGGCCTGTAATTTTCATCATAGGTACACTTCAACTATGAGGCTGAATGGTCGGCTGTTTGAACCGGTAAAGGGTGCTTTACTTATGTAATATAAGTGCAAAAAATGCTAAAAGACTAAAGGAATAAGGTCAAACCCTACAACACCGGCTCCGACACTCGACGCATGTGTCAAGGGTCAAAATCTATTACGGATCATAAAGGAAAAACCCAGCCATGAGCTGCCCAATGATGCCACTCTACCAGACAAAGCCTTTTAAGCATGCTTCGGTGACAAAACACAGAGCCTTGCATAAACGGATGACTGGGTGATCTCGCTCTCCAAGGCTGATGTGAGTAAGCCCTTTAACACTCATAAGGCCGCTGACCAGATGAAAAACCAGGGTACGACCTCAGGGCATGTGTAGACCAGCTGGCAGGCGTCTTTATGAACATTTTCCACCTCTCCCAGTCCCAGTGCGTAATCCCCACATGTTTCAAGCAGATCACCATCGTTCCTGTTCCCAAGAACTCTAAGGTAACCTGCAACAATGAATGCCGCTCTATAGCATTCACATCTGTAACAATGAGGCGCTTAGAAAGCCTGGTCAGGGCACACATCAACTCCATCATCCCTAACACCTTAGACCCACTCCAGTTGGCATACCACCCCAACAGATTCACAGACTATGCAATGATGAACAAACATATAAATGCAACATGCAACAATTTCAAAGATTTTACTGAGTTACAGTTCATATAAGGAAATCAGTCAATTGAAATAAATTAAATTAGGCCATGATCTATGGATTTCACATGACTGGGAATGCAGATATGCATCTGTTGGTCACAGATACCTTTAAAAAAAGGTAGGGGTGTGGATCAGAAAACCAGTCAGTATCTGGTGTGGCCACCATTTGTCTCATTCAGTGCAACACATCTCCTTCACATAGAGTTGATCAGGCTGTTGTTTGTGGCCTGTGGAATGTTGTCCCACTTCTCTTCAATGGCTGTGCTAAGTTGCTGGATATTGGCGGGAACTGGAACACGCTGTCATACACATTGATCAAGAGTATCCCAAACGTGCTCAATGGGTGACATGTTTGGTGAGTATGCAGGTCATGGAAGAACTGGGGCATTTTCAGCTTCCAGGAATTGTTTGCAGATCCTTGCGACATGGGGCTGTGCATTATAATGCTGAAACATGAGGTGATGGCAGCAGATTAATGGCATGGCAATGGGCCTCAGGATCTCATCACAGTATCTCTGTGCATTCAAATTGCCATCGATAAAATGAATTGTGTTCATTGTCCTTAGCTTATGCCTGGCCTTACCAAAACCCGACCGCCACCACGGGGCACTCTGTTCACAATGTTGACATCAGCAAACTGCTCGCCCTCATGACGCCATACACGTAGTCTGTGAGGCCGATTGGCTGTACTGTCAAATTCTCTAAAACGACAATAGAGGCGGCTTATAGTAGAGAAATTAACATTCAATTCTCTGGCAACAGCTCTGGTGTACATTCCTGCAGTCAGCATGCCAATTCCATGCACCCTCAAAACTTGACATCTGTGGCATTGTGTTGAGTAAAAAAACTGCACATTTTAGAGTGGACTTTTATTGTCCCCCGCACAAGGTGCACCTGTGTAATGATCATGTTGTTTAATCAGCTTCTTGATATTCCACACCTGTCAGGGGGATGGATTATCTTGGCAAAGGAGAAATGCTCACTACAAGTGATGTAAATAACTTTGCGCACCAAATAAGCTTTTTGTGCATATGGAACATTTCTGGGATGTTTTATTTCAGCTCATGAAACATGGGGCCAGCATTTTACGTGTTGCGTTTATATTTTTGTTCAGTTTAAATATCAATCCGCACTACCCTCACCCACCTAGACAAGAGGGGAAATACAGTGACTTGCGAAAGTATTCGCCCCCCTTGGCATTTTTCTTATTTTGCTTCCTTCCGACCTGGAATTAAGATAGATTTTTGGGGGGGTTTGTATCATTTGATTTACACAAAATGATTACCATTTTGAAGATGCAAAATATTTATTTTGTGAGACAAACCAGAAAAAAGACAACAAAACAGAACTTGAGAGTGCATAACTACTCACCCCCCCCCTCCCCCCTTTTGTAGCAATTACAGCTGCAAGTTACTTGGGGTATGTCTCTATAAGCTTGGCACATCTAGCCACTGAGATTTTGCCCATTCTTCAAGGCAAAACTGCTCCAGCTCCTTCAAGTTGGATGGGTTCCACTGGTGTACAGCAATCTTTAAGTCCTACCACAGATTCTCAATTGGATTGAGGTCTGAACTTTGACTAGGCCATTCCAAGACATTTAAATGTTTTCCCTTAATCCGCTCGAGTGTTGCTTTAGCAGTATGCTTAGGGTCATTGTCCTGCTGGAAGGTGAACCTCCATCCCAGTCTCAAATCTCTGGAAGACTGAAACAGGTTTCCCTCAAGATTTTCCCTGTATTTAGCGCCATCCATCATTCCTTCAATTCTGACCTGTTTCAAAGTCCCAAAACATCCTCACAGCATGATGCTTCCACCACCACCATGCTTCACTGTGGGGATGGTGTCTCGGGGTGATGAAAGGGGTTTGGGTTTGCGTCAGACATAGCATTTTCCTTAATGGCCAAAAAGCTACATTTTAGTCTGACCAGAGTACCTTCTTCCATATGTTTGGGGAGTCTCCCACATGCCTTTTGACGAACACCAAACGTGTTTGATTATTTTTTTCTTTAAGCAATGGCTTTTTTCTGGCCACTCTTTCGTAAAGCCTAGCTCTGTGGAGTGTATAACTTAAAGTGGTCCTATGGACAGACTACAATCTCTCCGCTGTGGAGCTTTGCAGGTCCTTCAAGATTATCTTTGGTCCCTTTGTTGCCTCTGATTAATGCCCTCCTTGCCTGGTCTTTGAGTTTTGGTTAAGGGCCCTCTCTTGGCAGGTTTATTGTGGTGCCATATTCTTTCCATTTTTTAATAATGGATTTAATGTTGTGCCGTGGGATGTTCATTGTTTGGGATATTTTTTTATAACCCAACCCTGTCCACAACTGCCCCTGACCTGTTTGGAGAGCTCCTTGGTCTTCATAGTGTTGCTTGCTTGGTGGTACCCCTTGCTTAGTGGTGTGGCAGACTGTGGGGCCTTTCAGAACAGGTGTATATGTACTGAGATCATGTGACAGATCATGAGACACTTAGAATGTACACAGATGGTGTACATTCTGTACACAGGTGATGCACACCCCCATCCACACCAACAGAGTGGAGATGAGAGGGTCAAGCGCTTTAAGTTCCTTTGTGTCCCAACCACGGATATCTTAACATGGTCCTCTCACACCGGCACAGTTGTGAAGAAGGCGTGACACCGCCTCTTCACCCTCAGAAGGCTAAAGATATTTAGCAAGGCCCCTCAGATCTTCAAGAACTTCTACAGATGCACCATTGAGAGCATCTTGACTGGCTGCATCACTTCCTGGTATGGAAACTGCACCGCCCTCGACCACAAGGACCTACAGAGTGTGGTGCGGATGACCCAGCACATCGCTGGGGACGAGCTCCCACCCATTCAGGACATACACACCAAGCAGTGTCTGATGAAGGCCTGAAGCATTACCAACGACTCCAGTCACCCCTGCCATAGACTGTTTTCTCTGCTTCCATCCGGTAGGCGGTACCAAAGCATCAGGTCTCGGACCAACAGGCTCCAAGACAGCTTCTACCCCCATGCAATGAGACGTTTAAACAGATAGACAAAAGATGCCCACCCCCACCAAGGACTATATGCACTGACTATATGCATAATCACAGGTCTCTACCCACACACCTACACTGACACTCTTGCATACACACACACACACACATACACACACACACACACACACACATTCACATTAACACCCACACTCATTCACATTAACACCCACACTCATGTGCCTTCAGAAAGTATTCACACCTCTTGACTTTTCCACATTTTGTTGTGTTACAGCCTGAATTTAAATTTAAAAATGTATGTATCTTTTTGTAACAGTCCTGCACACAATACCCCATAATGTCAAAGTGGAATGATGTTTTTGAAATGTAACAAATTAATTTAAAAAATGAAAAGCTTTAATGTATTGAGTCAGTAAGTATTCAACCCCTTTGTTAGGGCAAGCTAAATAAGTTCAGGAGTAACATTTTGCTCAACAAGTCACATAATAAGTTGCATCAACTCTGTGTGCAAAAAAAAAACATGATTATAGAATGACAACCTCATCTCTGTACCCCACACATACAATTATCTGTGAGGTCCCTCAGTCGAGCAGTGAATTTAAAACACAGATTCAACCAGAAACCGCAGGTAGGTTTTCCAATGCCTCGCAGAAAAGGGCACCTGTTGGTAGATGGGTAAAACTTCAAATGAAAGCCTACATTGAATATCCCTTTTAGAATGGTGAAGTTATTCATCACACTTTGGATAGTGTATCAATACACCCAGTCACTACAAAGTTACAGAGTTTAATGGAGGTAGTAATAGGAGAAAACTGAGGATGGATCAACAGAATAAAAATATTCAAAAACGTGCTTCCTGTTTGCCATAAGACACTAAAGTAAAACGGCAAAAAGTGTAGCAAAGCAATTAATAGAAAGCGTTATGTTTGGGGGCAAATCCAACACATTACTGAGTACTACTCTTCGTATTTTCAAGCATAGTGGTTGCTGCATCGTGTTATAGGTATGATGGCAAGGACTAGGGAGTTTTTTTATGATAAAAATAAACAGTATAGAGCTAAGCACAGGCAACATCCCAGAGGAAAACCTGGTTTAGTTTGCTTTCCAACAGACACTGGGAGACAAATTCACCTTTCAGCAGGACAATAACCGAAAACCCAAGGACAACTATACACAGTTATCATAAGCGTGGTTTTGATCAGAATGTTGTTCGTTCTTTCTCGATGACTCACTTGGCAGTTGATACATCATCATTGAGTGGTTGATATACCAGACCTGGGTTGAAATACTATTTGAAATCTTTAAAATACATTGAGCATTTGCTATAGCCTGCCTGGTGGGCATGGTTTGCAGTTTTTTGGATAAATCTATTGGTTCTTGTTATGCTAGTCAACCTCAATCAAGCACAGCTGTAGTATTTGCAATTATTTCAAATAGTGTTTGAATCCAGGTCTGGTAGATACACAAATGGCCTTTCAAAAACGTATACTAACCAAGGCTTATACCAACCAATGCTGTGGCTTGTGCTACTTTTGCCTTTGCTTCCACCAGAGTAGTGGAGCCCACGTCTGAACTCAAAAGCTTCATAAGTTCCATGATCGCCTGTTCCCCATTCCATATCCCAGAGGGCACACATGTGTTCAGCTATCACTCTGGAGGTGTAATTTACACCTCCCCAGCTGAGGCAGTCTGTTGCATCATTGGCACATCTCCTACCTTTGTCTGGTTTTTGGGGAAGAGATCCAAATGCCTTTGGAACCTGTTGAAATGTTTTCGTACCGTTTGGCTTGTTCTGAGATCACTGCCTTGCTGTTAGTTGATATGTCAGTTTGGGAACATAATGACGGCCATGTGTAATGCGCTATTATAGCACCGACTTCAAGCCTTTTGCACTCTACTCGCTTGTTTTGTCCTGTTTTAACCAACTAACCAATTGTAATTGCTTAATTTTCAGATCAGCATACATTTCAAAATATATAGTTGTTGTTACTTGGAATTGTACACCTTGGAAACGTTGTACCCCTGCTGGCCCCCACAACTGATCTGTCATACACTTAGATGGGAGTGCCTGGCTCCATGTCAGGCCTCTATCACCGGGTCTGTCTCAACCTTTCATTGCCTGTCCCAGAATCCTTACCTAGGTAGTTGTTTGGTCTTGAACTTCAAAACCACATAAGGAATCATTCACAAAAATTAAACTCATCTGTTGTGGCACCTAGTATATTAATGCTGTAACAATGCATTAGTGTTTAGTAATTCAACGATGTGCCCGTCAGAAGACCGCTAATTGTTCTTTAGTTAAATAATGTTTTATTGACCATCTATGTCCATTTTTCAAGCATTTACAAAAACTTTTATAAATGAGGCACATTCAATGCCTTATGGGTGTTTTTCCGAGAGCATGGAGGCCTGGTCACTGAGATCTATTACTTTGGGTGAAAGCAGAAAACTCGGCAAGTAAGTGAAACATGTGCCTTAATCCTCCAATGCTCATTCAATTAGCCAGCTACTCAATTTACAGTATTTCAAGTAGAGGTCGACCGATTATGATTTTTCAACGCCGATACCGATACCAACTAACACTTATTTTAACTTAATATAATACATCAATAAAATCAATTTAGCCTCAAATAAATAATGAAACATGTTCAATTTGGTTTAAATATTGCAAAAACAAAGTGTTGGAGAAGAAAGTAAAATTGTAATATGTGCCATGTAAGAAAGCTAACGTTTAAGTTCCTTGCTCAGAACATGAGAACATATGAAAGCTGGTGGTTCCTTTTAACATGAGTCTTCAATATTCCCAGGTAAGAAGTTTTAGGTTGTAGTTATTATAGGAATTATACGACTATTTCTCTCTATACCATTTGTATTTCATTAACCTTTGACTATTGGATGTTCTTATAGGCACTTTAGTATTGCCCGTGTAACAGTATAGCTTCCATCCCTCTCCTCGCTCCTACCTGGGCTCGAACCTGGAACACGACAACAGCCACCCTCGAAGCAGCGTTACCCATGCAGAGCAAGGGGAACAACCACTCCAAGTCTCAGAGCGAGTGACGTTTGAAATGCTATTAGCGCGCACCCTGCTAACTAGCTAGCCATTTCACATAGTTTACACCAGCCTAATCTCGGGAGTTGATAGGCTTGAAGTCATAAACAGCACTGTGCTTGCGAAGAGCTGCTGGAAAAACGCACAAAAGTGCTGTTTGAATGAATGCTTACGAGCCTGCTGCTGCCTACCATCGCTCAGGCAGACTGCTCTATCAAACCATAGGCTTAGTTCCGTATTTTATCTAACGGGTGGCATCCATAAGTCTAAATATTCCTGTTATATTGCACAACCTTCAATGTTATGTCATAATTACCTACAATTTTGGCAAATTAGGCAGCCCAGACTGTTGCATATACACTGACTCTGCATGCAATGAACGCAAGAGAAGTGACACAATTTCACCTGGTTAATATTGTCTGCTAACTTGGATTTCTTTTAGATAAATATGCACATTTAAAAATATATATTTCTGTGTATTGATTTTAAGAAAGGCATGGATGTTTATGGTTAGGTACACATTGGAGCAACGATACGCACCGCATCGATTATATGCAACGCGGGACACGCTAGATAAACTAGTAATATCGTCAACCATGTGTAGTTAACTCGTGATTATGATTGATTGATTTTTTTAAATAAGAAGTTTAATGCTAGCTAGCAACTTACCTTGGCTTCTACTGCATTCCCCTAACAGGCAGTCTCCTCGTGGAGTGCAATGTAATCAGGTGGTTAGAGCGTTGCACAAGTTAACTGTAAAGTTGCAAGATTGAATCCCCCGAGCTGACAAGGTAAAAACCTGTCGTTCTGCCCCTGAACGAGGCAGTTAACCCACCGTTCCTAGGCTGTTATTGAAAATAAGAATGTGTTCTTAACTTGCCTAGTTTAATAAATATTAAATAAAGGTGTAAAAAAAAAAAAATCGGTGTCCAAAAATACCGATTTCCGATTGTTATGAAAACTTGAAATCATCCCTAATTAATCGGCCATTCCGATTAATCAGTCGATCTCTAATGTCAAGTACTGTGGGCCAGAGTACCACAGAGGTCCTGACCCCCAAATAATGGGGGATAAAAGGAGGGGTACAGCCAATGGCTTTGCTCAATATACAGGAGCAACGGCTCAGTTTACAGATCGATGTAGAATCATAATTTTAGCTAGGTTGCTACAGCAGGAACAAAATTCTGCAGCAACAGGAATTGTTTATTGTTATTAAAATTAATCTACATTTTTTTGGAGGGGTTGATAAATTTTTCGTAAGGGAAAACCAGGTCTGAAATTACAAACCTCCGAAGCCTTTTGAAACCTGAAATACAATACAAGTTTTACATTTCCTGCACTACAAGAAAGATGTCCTGAAAAATGGTGAACAAATTAAGATACCTGGGACTAACCTGCATGACTCACACAGCATGGTGGAATTTGTACCCTCTGTAAATGTGTACATTCATTATGGCAATAAATGAGGAAGAATTAGTGCGTGATAGTCACACTGCACAGGTATTGATTTATGTTACAGCCAACAACACTTTGCTGCAAGATAACAGGGCAAAGATAACAGGGCAAAGATAACAGGGCAAAGATAACTTGCTGTATGTATATTAGGAATGTTGAAAGGCTGCAGGGATGACTCTTTCTACCACATTCCTCTTTACAAGTGGTACTGAGTTCTCATGTCCCAAAATTTCTCACCGAATTTGTCATCCCAATTGCAGTGCTATCTTGACCGTTTAGAATGTACTGAGGGCTGTGGGTTTGTAGAGAGCAGTGTACTGCATACTGATATGCTGTGGCTTCCATCATTAATCCTTGTATTGCCATACCATAAAAGACCTAACCTCAAATATATGTTGACACAATTTTAAAATCTGATATCTGTAGGAAATAACAATTTCATTCTATTTAAAAAAATATTTAAAAAATAAATCTATAAATTCAATAAATACCAATTTAAGAAAATCAAATGTAGATTAATAATTTATTGTCGGACATAAACAATAATATATTTATTTTGAAGATGATCTTGTAAACATTTTTCTTCTACGTTACCTCTACTCAGCCAAGTGATGCTGTGCTATAGGATTCGACCAGCAGGTGGTGCAGTTTGAAGGAATTGTATTGTGGAAAGTTAATATTGTATGCATCCTGCATACAAGGCTCATTGGAATTGATCACCATGCACTGGATGACAGTGTTTTAGAGCAAAAAGTTACAGGGCGTTTGGGAAGTTTTCTTAGGGAAGTTTGTTCTCTCACACAGATGCGACTGGAATTCCTTAGTTACTAAGGAGCTGACACACACGCCTGCACACACACACACTGCCTGGCACTGTCTGTCAGCCTGCCATCTGTCTGTCAGCCTGCCATCTGTCTGTCTGTCTGTCTTTGTCTCTCTGTCTGTTTGTCTGTCTTTGTCTCTATGTCTGTCTGTCTTTGTCTCTCTGTCTCTCTGTCTCCCTGTCTGTCTATTTCAGATGTCACATATGATGTGTGAAAAACAACAATTGCAACGCTGCAAACCACACAGAAATGTTGGAATGTTGGAACACGGGAGTGATGTTTCAAAGTAAAGACCAGGCCTCTTCCTCAAGAGCCTGATCGAATGTCTTCATTGATCCAGACAGACAATGACGTCATTGGCCTTGGCAAGCTCCCTTACTGTACTCTGGGTCTGTTGTTGTACCTGCAGAGAGCCGAAGGGGACATGCGCGCATAATGACAGGGATCTTCTAAACATGTCTGTCTGAGTCTCAGGTCACCTTCACCAGAGACAAACATAATGCCTTTCCAAATAGAATTGAATAAGGATTCAGTTGTATTAGAAGCCTACATTGCAACACTATTGGAATTGTATTGTATACTGTCTACCCTTGGAAACCTACTTTGAGCTCTTTAATAACTGACAATTGAGCAGTTTTAAGAGCCCATCTGATTAACCCAGGCGAAAAAATAAATTGAAGTATATTTAAATCATATTAAATTAATATATTTTAATATATAGGTTTGTGATAAATATACTTAAGGATATTTAAAATGATCTATTTTTCTTCTCCTTTATTTAACTAGGCAAGTCAGTTAAGAACAAATTCTTATTTTCAATGACGGCCTAGGAACAGTGGGTTAAATGCCTGATCAGGGGCAGAACGACAGATTTGTACATTGTCAGCTCAGGGTTTTGAACTTGCAACCTCCTGGTTACTAGTCCAACGCTCTAACCACTAGGCTACCCTGCCGCCCCATTGGAACAGTTTTAAATACATTTTTAAAGTCAATTGTATTTTATTAGCATTTTAAGTATTTTAAATCTATTTTAAATCATCTAAATTGGATAGAAAAAAATTGTACTTAAGTATATTGTACTTAGTATATTAGATAAAGAGCAATGCAAATATGCATTGAATACACCTTAAATACATTTTATGTATATTTCTCATGAATTTGAAGTATATTGAAATTGTATTTGAGTTAAAATTCCTGTGTTTCCTTTACAAATAAGGTGTTACAATGTGTTTCCAGTATTATTTTACAAATAGACTTCACCTCATTAACAACATTTGATATTGTAATTAGCCATGTAAAGGTTACCTTGGATTGACCAAGGCATCTTCTCAGCCAATGTTTACATGTTATTTACAAAGCAGTGCTGGCTGCAGCAACAATTGTCAAGAAATGTGTTTGACTGTGCACCAGTGGGATTTCACACTTTAGTTGCTCATATTACGGTGATAAATTAACATTGAAATAAAATGTGTAATTAAAAGTACACTATTCAGTTTGAAAATGAACATGAAAACATTTGAATAAGCTAAATATGAGGAAAAATATCATATTATAAATCAGAACTTCAGCTGCAGAAAAGGATGCTGGGTAATATGCACATATTTTTGGCACATGCGTTTTTGAAAGTAGACTTTAAGTATATTTTGTGGACATTTAAGTTAAGTGTATTTTCAAAAAATGATATTTAATTATATATTTTGAGATATGAGTATACTCTCGGGAAGCATGATCCTCAGCTGTGCATGTTTCCTTATGTTGAATAAACAATCTTATCATTGTCAACTGTCCCTGCACACTTCTGAACAGGAATTCAGAAAGTACTTAACTCATTATTGGTACTGAAACTATTGTACCTTGCAAAAGTATTCATACCACTTGGATTTCTTGAAATTGTATTGTTACAAAGTGGGATTAAAATGGATTACATTTTTGGTCATCAATCTACACAAATACTCTGTAATGTCAAAGTGTAAGTGTGTTTTAACGATTTATAGAAATGAAATAACTAAAACATAATCATTGCGTAAGTATTCACCCCCTTGAATCAATGCATGTTAGAAACCCCTTTGACACAGATTACACTGGTTTGTCCTCTTGGGTAAATCTATCTAAGAGCTTTACATACCTGGATTGTGCAATATTAGCACCTTATTGTTTTCATAATTCTTCAAGCTCTGTCAAAATGTTGGGTATCATGGCTAGACAGCTATTTTTAAATCTTGCCATAGATTCTCAAGCAGATTTAAGTCAAAACTGTAGCTTGGCCACTCAGGAACATTCACTGTCTTCTTGGTAAGTGACCAGTGTAGATTTGGCCTTGTGTTGTAGGTTACTGTCCTGTTGAAAGGTGAATTCCTCTCCCATTGTCTGGTGTAAAGCAGACTGAAGCAGGTTTTCCTCTAGGATTTTGCCTGTGCTTAGCTCCATCATGTTTCTTTTTTATCCTGAAAAACTCCCCAGTATTTGCCGATGTAAAAGATACCCATACCATGATGCAGCCACTACCATGCTTGAAAACAAGGAGGCAGTTCCTCAGTGATGTGTTGTGTTGGATTTGCCTCAAACATAATTATTTGCTTTGCATAATTATTAACTTGACAATGTTTAAAGAGATATTCAATGTCTGATTTGATATTGTTACCCATCTACCAATCAATGCCCTTCTTTATGAGGCTTTGAAAGGCTCCCTGGTCTTTGTAGTTGAATCTGTGCTTGAAATTCAATACTTGACTGAGGGACCTTTATAGATGTTGTATGTACTGTATGGGGAACAGTATGGTTAGTCATTTAAAAATCATGCCAACCCCTATTATTTTTGTGCATCTAACATGTGATTTGTTAAGCTAAATTAATTTAGGCTTGCCTAACCAATGGGGTTGAAACCTTATGCAATGACTATATTTTAGTTATCAAATTTGTATTCATCTTTTTTTAAATCTTCTACTTTGACGTAATAGTATTTTGAGTGAATTGTTGACAAAAAAATGACAATGAAATCCATTTTAACCCCACTTTTCAACACAATAAAATGTGAAGAAATTCAAGGGGTATTAATACTTTTACAAGGCACTGTATACTTATAGTGTACTTGATCATTCACAGTGTTTCAACTGATGATTAAACTTTAAAACAACTCCAAGTGTATTTTGAATGACAATACTAAATTACAACTAAAGTGTTTGAAATGTAAGTAAAATGTTAATGAGTGTGTAAGTTTAATGAACATAAAGTAAACTTAGACTGAAAAACAATTAATTTAAAGTACACATTTAATAAGTGTATTGAAGGTTGATGATGGTATATTTATAGTATACTAAAAGACTGAAAAACAGTGATTTAAAGTACACTTTTAACAAGTATATGGAAGGTTTATGATAGTGTACTTATATTATACTTAAGATATACTAGAAAGTATATATTTTATTTGTTGTATATTTAAGTATACTTTAGTGTTCTTGTAATATATTAAAATAAAATAAAAAATTGTTTGGGTAGCTATCGCCTCTTACTGGCAGAAGCAGGTTGCTTTACATATGTTCCTGATTCCTTAGAAAAGGGATGTGAATGCGTGACCACAAGGTCAAATAATCACATTTGACTCCTTGTCATGCTTAGAGGTTACTTTACATATTTAAACATTTGCATAATATTATCTACACAGTTGTCCTGTCAAGGGTGTTACAGAGCCTTCTTTGAAATTCTACTTTTAGGGCGATTTGTTTTTGCAAGACGGTGTGGCTATTATGGTGATTTCCCTATTTTTTTAAGCCAAATATAGGCTAGTACTTCAACTTGATTATTTATAATTATTTCAAAGACATATAACTCACAAAAACAAACAAAATTGTTGACCAAATGATAGAGCTAATTATCTTGTTTAGAGCTGTGGAGGCTCCCTCCAGGCAAACCAGGCTATACATACTGTAGCCCTCAAGGAATTGATTTCGCTGTTCCTGTCGTACACTGTATTATAATTAGCTTCAGGCTTCACAGTTACAACAACCATGTAGGATGGCCTCCCTCGCATCCTGACATAATTATTTATCGCTGTTACCTACAAACACACCGTAAACCAATGTGTCTTTAGTACAGTTATGTTGGGGGATTAAGTGCAGTGATGGATACACGAGCAATACCGTCACTGTAACAGTGTTTTTCTAAATAGGCCCACTCTCTGTGCGAGTGAAAGAACATCGCCTACATACAGTACATTACCAAGCCTCTACCTTTTTGTTTTAGTTAGAGGATACAAAAAAAAGGACACATCCTAAGACTGTGAGTGGTTTTTTTTTCTCTCTTATTTTTCATTATCTCATATGCGCTGGATCATTCTGCTAAGTGTAGCGCTGGTATCTCCTGGCTGGCATCAGTTAATCGGGTAACCTCAACAGGGAGAGACAGGGTCATCGCAGCAATCTAAGATCCTCCACATACCCGCTGGTTTGAAAAGATTGACCTTTATAACCATAACACTTGTAGATATTAGTATCATCAAACCAGAGGGGTTTGGTTAAATGCGGAAGAACCTTTTCATTTCAGGCATTCAGTTGTACAACTGACTAGGTATCCCCCTTTCCCTTGATTTTGACAGAGAGGTCATGGTCTCTTTTTCATATGAGCCCTGTGTAAAAACATCAAACATACAGTATATACAGTGCATTCAGAGATTATTCAGACCACTTGACTTTTTCCACATTTTGTTACATTACAGCCTTATTCTAAAATTGATTCAATATTTTTTTCCCTCATCAGTCTACACACAATACCCCACAATGACGAAGCAAAAACAGGTTTGTAGACATTTTTGCAAATATGTTAAATAAAAAAACGGAAATATCACATTTACTTAAGTATTCAGACCCTTTACTCAGTACTTTGTTGAAGAACCTTTGGCAGCGATTACAACCTTGAGTCTTCTTGGGTATGACGCTACAAGCATGGCACACCTGTAATTTGGGAGTTTCTCCCATTCTTCTCTACAGATGCTCTGAAGCTCTGTCAGGTTGGATGGGGAGCATTGCTGCACAGTTATTTTCAGGTCTCTCCAGAGATGTTCGATCGGGTTCAAGTCCAGGCTCTGGCTGGGCCACTCAATGATATTCAGAAACTTGTCCCAAGCGATCTGGAGCAGGTTTTCATCACAGATCTGGCTGTACTTTGCTCCGTTCTCTTTCCCTCGATCCTGGTCTCCCAGTCCCTGCCACTGAAAAACATCCCCACAGCATGATGCTGCCACCACCATGCTTCAACGTAGGGATGGTGCCAGGTTTCCTCCAGACTTGACGCTTGGCATTCAGACCATTCTTGGTCACCTCACTAACCAAGGCCCTTCTCCCCCGATTGCTCAGTTTGGCTGGGCGCCCAGCTCTAAGAAGAATCTTGGTGGTTCCAAACTTCTTCCATTTTTAATAAATGTATTTACATTTTTAATTTCTCCTTTATTTAACCAGGTAGGCCAGTTGAGAACAAGTTCCCATTTACAACTGCAACCTAGCCAAGATAAAGCAAAGCAGTGTGACACAAACAACACTGAGTTACACATGGGATAAACAAACTTAGAGTCAATAACACAATGGAAAAATCTATATACAGTGTGTGCAAATGTAGTAAGATTAGGAAGGTAAGGCAATAAATAGGCCATAATAATAATTACAATTCAGCAATTAAACACTGGAGTGATAGATGTGCAGAAGATGAATGTGCAAGTAGAGATACTGGGGTGCAAATGAAAAAGAAAATAAATAATAACAATATGGGGATGAGGTAGTGGGTGGGCTGCTTACAGGTGCAATGATCGGTAAGCTGCTCTGACAGCTGATGCTTAGTTTAATGAGGGAGATATAAGACTCCAGCAGGTACTCTTCCCCCGATCTCTTCCTTGACACAACCCTGCCTTGAAGCTCTGAGGACAATTTCTTCGACCACATGTCTTGGTTTTTGCTCTGACATGCACTGTCAGCTGTGGGACCTTATATAGACAAGTGTGTGCCTTTCCAAATCAATTGGATTAACCGCAGGTGGACTCCCAAGTTGAAGAAACATCTCAAGGATGACAATTTAAATAAAGGTTCAATAATATAAATAAATAAAATGGTCAATGGAAACAGAATGCACCTGAATCTCATAGCAAAGGGCTGAATACTTATGTAAATAAGGTATTTCTTTTTTAAATTTGTAATATATTTGCAAAAATGTCAAACCTGTTTTCGATTTGTCATTCAGGGGTATTGTGTGTAGATTGATGAGGGAAAACTTTTCTTTAATCGATTTTAGAATAAGTCTGTAACGTAACAAATTGTGGGAAAAGGGAAGGGGTCTGAATACTTTCTGAATGCACTGTACAATATACAAAATTACCAAACACATTAAGAAAAATTGACACATTTACCAGCATAGGTCTCTGATCATTTCTCTGAGCTGACCAAGGGGGACCAGAACATCTCATTTCAGAGATCCTTTATGAGTTGTTCCTCATAAAGGGGGAAAAATTTCAAACCAAATCTATGGAGACAGAAGGGGCCTCCAGTGTCATCCAAGCCTGTGACCGGGTTTGGTAATTTCTAAGTCTAAATTGAATTAATGATGATAGATACAAAGGACATTTCTGCATGAGTGCTTTGTAAATAAACACAAGAGAATACTGCTCTCTCCTTACATACAAAGAGGCTCCAACCCTCTTTTTGATAAAAACATAATGTTGAGTTCTATAAGCATCACCAGTAATAAACCTAAGGGCACAATGGAAAACAGCATCTAGAGGTTTAAGTGCAAATGCTGCTGCATGCATATAGACAATATCCACATAATCAAAATGGACCATTTCCTTCCTTTTAACAAAAGTCAGACATGCTTTGTTTCTGTAAATAAACCAACCTTGAATGTCACCTTTTTCACCAGTTCAGTGACATGTTTTTTGTTTTTAATGACAGTTTTCTCTCAAGCCAGATACGAAGACATTTGTAGGAAGGAACTCACTCACTTTGTGGAAAGTTCAAACTAGTCATTACAAGTTCATTCAAATCAGGTTTATGGGACCTAGAAAAAAACATGTATTTTGTTTTGTTTGCATTTAGCACTAACTTTAGGTCCAATAGTGACCACAGCAGTGCTAGAAAATCTGATTTAAAACTTGAAAAGGCTAATCCAATCCAGCAATGGAATACAACATTGTATCATCTGTATACAAATTAATCGATTTTGTTTTTACAGCATTACCAATGATATTTATATTGTTTGTAAACAGTAGAGGGCAGAGGAAAGGTGGACCCCTTTATGTAATTCAAGGAACTCAGATTTGACCCCATCTACCTTGATGGTCTGAGTTCTGTCATTGAGATAATTATCAAACCATCGGCAAGCATCAGTACCCAATCCTACCAGGGACAGCTTACTCAGCAGAATAACATGGTTCTACAGCATCAAAAGCTTTTGACAAGTCTACAAACATGGAAGCCCAATTCTTTCTGTCATCTAAGGCATTTACAATATCGTTTACAACATGCATGGTAGCCAAAGTGGTACTGTGATTAGGTCTGAATCCGGATTGATTAATATTAAGAACACCATTTACAGAAGGATAATAACGTAGCTGTTTGTTGACCAAAGATTCTAGGAATTTCGCAAGAGAAGGGAGCCTGGAAATGGGTCGATAATTATCGAGATCACTACGATCCCCGCCCTTATGGAGTTGAGTGGCAACACAGAAGCTACTTTCCACACTTTTGGAATATTTACTGATACTGAAGTTAAATTTAAAAAATGTGTGTTACTGAGCCAGTAATGGTAATGCATACTTAAGCAAAGACGGGTCCATATTGTCAGCCCCTAAAGACTTCTTGGTGTCAATAGCTTTTAAGGAAGCAACAACTTCTGTTTCTGTGAGTTACCAAAAAGAAAAACCCTGATAAAATGCCCTTTGCTAATCAAACATGAGATGGACACCACAATTTCCATCTAAATTGGAAATCAACATTTTTAGTACATGGCTGAGCATGTCTTTGCCCTCTTTGGCCTCTAGGGGGAGCAGGAACTGCAGCATTATGACTCGGTGGACTTTTAACTTGAAGGGCCGGAGGAGAGGAGGGATGGAAAGAATGATTGTGACCAAGGAGGCGTGCCAGGGATCTGTAATGGGACAATATAACACCATTTCACCCACACATACAATTGGCCCAATGGTCAGTTAAGCGTAACATGTTGCAGTGCATTGTGGGTCCAGCTGGCCTGTAACTATACTGTGGAGAGGTGATAAGGGATTAGGCAAGTATGTTGATGCCCTAATTTGGTGTTTACAATCACTAATTGTTATTCGGATATAGGGCTTTAAAAAAATAAAACATCTTACATTTCAGCTCATTCTTTTTGAGCCATTCACATGAGAAGTTTTATTTTCAAGGCAAAGGCATTGTTCCATCTTGCACTGTCACAAATGAACCGTTTTGAATTCTCCCATTCTCGTCTCCTTTCTGAAGACGGCAATACAATTCTCCCTCGTCTCCTGGCTTGCTGTCTCATCGTTTTGGAAGAAATCCAACGAGACTAAGGTTGTTTTTTATAGCACCCCATTTCTGCCATGACTATGTGAAATAGTACATCATCATAGCAGTATCAGGGATTTATCTGATCTGAATCCATGTTGAAGAACTAAGAATAAAAGTCTCATTCTGGACTTTTCCATCCACTTCCTGGTGTGTTTCATTGTCTTCGCAGCATCTCGCGCAGAGTGCTGAGTTGTCAGTAAAGTACTGCAGTGGGCACCAGGCCCTGGCCTTTATTTTGGAATTCTGTGACATTGTTTGATGGCTTGGCTTCCGCCTGAAACTGAAACAGTAAATCTATATGTCTGTCATCAGTCCCCTTACGTCTCCACATCCTGCCGGTTAGTCTGAACATAATTTGATCTCTCAGAGGCCTGCATGGTTACATGTCAAATTCGGATCTCGGTTTAATCTGTAACCAAGTATAATTCCTCACATGAAACATCATTTACCTTTTAATTACAGCACATTTAACAAAAATATGTACTTTTATAAATATACATATTTATTGTAAATCTGCTGAGGTCATATCTCAAGCCATGTAAGTATATGGGATTTCCTCTAGCTGCTCAGACGGTTAGAGGATTCCCCTGTATGAAAAATGTAGCGTTAATTAGTTCCATGACAATGGCTGTGGTGCATATGTAGTTTGTATTTTGAAGTGCCTACAACATTGTGGTCTGAATTTGAATTGAGCTTACCCAACTAAAGGATTGAACAACCCATTTCACTAGGCTACATACGAATAACCACTACTGCAACAGACAGACTACAGTAGACGGACATGGAAACATGGAAACCCACACCCTCGTTCAAACCAGACCAAGCAGACAGTAACATGCAACACTTATTGCAGCATGCTCAGCAAAAACCATGCTGGCAGGCAATTTGTCCGTTGACCAACTTTTTGGAGTGAATTGAGAAGTAAAGACAAGCAGATGAAGCTTATTTTGACTGAGTTGCTATAAAAAAAAAAGGAACTATGTTCCTCTTTGTGTTATAAGAGAAGGTGCCGTCTCGGCAGAGCCATTTGAGAGGTGTGACTTTTTCCAACTTTTCTGCTGAGTCATCTATTTGTCTTCTTTCCTTTCAAGACCTCTGAGGCTGCTCTGTACACACACACATGCAAATTCTCTCACACACACAGTTACACTCTTACAAACATACCCAAGCAATGTGTCGACTGTAGTCATTTCTACTACTAGTACAACTAATACTACCACTACAACTACACAACTAGGCCTACTAAATAAACAAAACAACCATTTTGGAATCTAACAATAAAACTCCGATCTCTACTTGTACCAGCATCACAGCTGCTATAATGAGCCGATGGAAATGTTATTTCTCTGAAAACATGTTGTACCCCCATCACTAATGGTGCTTTTCCATTGAGACTTACCCCCACACCAGTGGACTGCCATTGTTTTATGTTAATGTAAGCTCGAGTGTTATTTTGCTTCCATCAGGAGTGTGATCCTTAAGACTTGTGGCGAGCAGAATCAACAACTGCATCACGCAAGACTGTTGCTTTGTGAGAAGGTGTAAACATTCACAGTTAGCCATTGTCATGGCATTTTTTTTATTTAACCTTTATTTAACTAGGCAAGTCAGTTAAAAAACTAATTCTTATTTACAATGATGGCCTACACTGGCCAAACCCTAATCCGGACGACGCTGGGCCATTTGTGCACCGCCCTACGGGACTCCCAATCACAGCCGGTGGTGATACAGTCTGGAATCGAACCAGGGTCTGTAGTGATGCCTCTAGCACAGAGATGCAGTCTTAGACTGCTGCGCCACTCAGGAGCCTGCCAGAAAGTAACCAGAGCCTTGCCTTGGCTCCAAGATAGAGCAGGTCCCCTGGAGCCATGGCCCAGTGAGACATGGGGGACATCACATGTAGATGAAAACAGAAAAGTCTGAGCCTTTTGGGTAAAACACTGGGGTAAATGCACCATGAGTGAAAATGACTCAAGGAATTATCTGCTGCTCAACAAACCCTGTTTCTGAAATCAATGTTGAGAGCCATATTCAATACATTTTCTGTATGTTAGTTGCCTAATTCATGTAACACATTTATAATAGTAACACATTATAATAGTAACACATTTTAATACAAAGTTGTATGACATGTTTGTGTGTGTGTACTAAACAATGTGCTGGAATACATTTGTCACACATACAGGACAATCTGTCTAAAATGTTTACAGTATTTGCCCAAGTTCACTTCAGACACGACATTAAAGTGCCAATATGCAACATTTTTGTGCGACCTGACCAAATTCACATAGAAATGTGTTTTATAGATGTATCATTCTACTTGAAATCAAGTCTAAGAAGCGGTGGATCTGTTCTATGTGCACTATTTCTATGCTGTTTTGTTTTTGTTACTTGTTTTGTACCTCAGATTCAAACAGCAGAAATAATAATATTTTTGTTTACGTAAAATATATATCACAGAGGTTTAGATGGTGCAATGATTCTCTACACAATACCAGCTCATTTTGTCACATAAACTGGAATTTGGCGAACTACTAGAGTTTTAGCAACCAGGAAATGGTGGAGCAATTGTGCATAGTGCAACGGATTGGAAAATAACAGTTACTGATGTGCACACTACAAAGGTATCTTGAAAGATGCAACATTAATGTAAATTTGGCAATGTAAATCTGGTTTCAGGGCTGGGACTGTCATACAAATATGCAGTTGGAGGGAACAAGACAGAGTGTGTGTCAGAACTATTTTACTGGTCTGTCAATGGGAAATTGTCAAACTAAATAAGGCTAAATTAAGCAGCGAAGTCAACGTTTTTGTTATTAAGTATGCCTGTCCCTTGTATTTGTGTTGTGTGTATGGGTATAGTTGGGGTGTTAGAGATTGTGAGAAAGTGTGTGTGTGTGTGTATGAGAGTTTGTGCTTGGTTGGTTGTTTTGGTTTGGCACAGACTACTCCATAAATGGGTGTATCTCTGTTAGCCACTCCCCATTTGACACACTGTGTGTTGGTATATAAAGATAGGTTTACTGTTGTCCTATCCAATGTATTTCACCTCGAAATACCAACGTCTCTGTGTGAGGTGAGTCCAAAATCATTTGATTGCATTCCTCTTGTCGAAAACTCACTATTGTTGTTTCACTGCCACTCAATGTGCATATTTTATGAATCATCACTTGATATAAAGACCCTGCTTTTCATATTCGAAATGAAGTAACGTTATTCTGAATTTCAGATCTCTTTTCTTCATCGACATGATGGTCATGTAGTCACTATTGTGAACCCATGATCTATTGTTAACTCACTTGACTATTTCCAAAGAGAACTACTCACAATCCAAAGAATTGAAAGAGCTCGAGGGTCCAAAAGGACATACTGCCTAATATAAGGTTTAGTTATTTGGATTCTCAAAGACAGTTCAAATGAGAGAGCCAGTCGGTGAAGAGTATGAATACTGTAATCATTGTTGCACAGTATGGAGAAATTGAGAGATAGAAAACAAAACTAAATCGTTATTTATCTTTTAAGTAAAAAGTCCTCTTTAGGATATGATGGAGGCTCAGTAAGTCAAATAATGAGTTTGTTCCTCAAATTACCTTTTTTTTTTAAGATATACTTTATCAAAATGATTCTCTCATATGTACAGCAAAATCTTCCCATTAAATGTCAACCAGTTTCCTTTGCTTGGATTTAGATCTGAATCCAAGATGTTTGCATCAGTAACTCCTCTTATATCCAATGTATGAACGATGTTATATTGTTTTCCAATTCATTCACTTTTTACTGACCTTTTCAAGGCAATGTGGGAAATACAAATCTCGGAATGCCTGAATGAACTTCCGTGTGGATTTCACAGTGACCTGAGACGTTTAAAAAAATAATCTGTCCTTTAATATTACACCCAAATTTAGTAAATACATCCTTTGTTGTGATGTTGATGTGACGTCTTTGCCCAGTGGGATGGCAATTGGAAAATCTTATAATAACTTTATTTCAAAAATCCCTCATTAAATTCTTTCTGTCTATCCCCTGCCTTTGTCACACCACGTTTGTCAATTTTCTCTCTTCCCAGCACCTGCAATGCCTGTCAACCTTCTACTCTTCCTCCTCCTCTTCCTCCCTGTTTGTCACAGCTGCCACACTGGCTCCTTCACTGACCGCCAGAAGGCTCCGTTCGTCACCCGGTCACAACCTGGCCGGAGAGGGTTTTGACATCGTCAAGATGCAGACCTCCGGCACCTTTGTGGTGGATGTGCGGAAGTTCATGGTGGGTGGGCACGACGGTAACTGCACCCTGTGCACCAACACTCTGATGGACAGCCAGGTCAAGAAGTTACCGCTCTCCGTACTGGACTGGAGCACAAAGGTGATGTGTCGTCGGAGCCTCAGCAGCCAGATGTACGAGTCGAGCAGCTCCGTTCTGAAGGAGACCACTAACTCTGCCAGTGTCAGCTGGAAGGCTGGCCTGGGAATCAAGGGCATTGCGGGGGTTGCTGTTGGAGGTGCACACTCCAAAACTGCCATGTTCGCCAGAGACCACTCCACCAAAGACACGTTCTCTTTCACCAGCCATAAATTCAAATGCAAATACTACACGTGAGTCAAGGTTTTGATTTTAGTGCCATAGGATGTAAATGAATGCCGTCTAAAGCAACAACAAAAAAGCCAACAGCAATTTATATAGATTTTGTACGGAAAAAACAGTGTTCTCCATGTTGTTGAAGTTGTTTTCATTCATCATACCTTTCTCCCTGTCCTTAGCTTCCGCCTCTGAACCCAACCTCCCCTGAGCCAGGAGTTTCAGGACTCCCTAAAAAACCTCCCCAGCACGTACACTCACAAGACCGGCCCTGCCTACAGCCACTTCATCTCCATCTTCTGATAGTCACTCTATCCACAAGGTGAACTTGGGGGCTGGGTGCACTCCACCACAGCCATACGCACCTGTGAGATTGCCATGAGCGGCCTCTCCCTCCATTCTGTCAGCAACTGTCTGGGGGTGGAAGCCAGTGGCGCCATCAAGGGTGTCACGATCAGCGCCGAGACCAATTAAGTCCCAGAGCAAAAAACTGAAGACAGGCCATAGCTTCGGAGCCACCTTCTCGGACCGCATCACTGAAGTGCAGGGCGGCAACGTTGAGGTTGTGAACATCCTCTTCAACTCTGACATTAAGTCTGACTATAAAACCTGGCAGAAGTACCGGAAGAAGGTCCCTGGTGTGGTCTCTTACCAGCTCAGCTCCTTGCACTTCCTGGCCAGAGACAACCCCATCCTTAAGGCCAACCTGCGCAATGCCGCCAGAGACTACATCCAGAAGTACGCTGTGTCCACCTCCTGCCCTTCTGCTTGCAAGATGGGGAGACGCAACAAAGACTGCATCTGTAAGTGTAGCGGTCACAGGAACGTGGACTCCAACTGCTGCCCCTGTAAACCGGGCATGGCCAGGATGAATGTGACGGTGGTCTGAGCTACGGGGCTCTGGGGCGACAACTTATCTAAGACAGATGGCTACGTCAAGGTCTTCTACGGAAAGCAAGGCAGTTCCACTCCTGTGATCTGGAACAATGACTTCCCCTACTGGAACTACAGGATTCAGTATAGAACGGTGGATTTGAAAAGTAGACAGTGAGTTTTTTTTTTTTTCAATTTTTATGTTAAATAGTCAGATCCGTCTCTTGAGGGTAACTATGTATAGGCTTCCGGTACAAAGGAATAAGTGGAGCAGCAAGACATATGTTAAGGGTGTTTTGGGCTCTCAGTGTCTTTGTCGGTGGGATCTCCAGGGTAGTTTCCAGTTTGCTAATTATGCTCCCTATTCTATAAAACCTTGTAAGAGTAAAAAAAAGAAGAAGACACATTTAGAAAAAACATTTTTTAGACAGCATTGTGAATATTTTGTGTATTACCACTGCTCTTACTTAGAGTGCTCTCTCTCATTAACCCACTCTCTGTGTTCCCTAACAGAGCCTTGAACTTTGAGGTGTGGGACCGCGACCACAGATGGAACCTTGACCTGCTAGGAAAGGGCTCCATAACCCCTCCAAACCAAAGTTTCAAGTTGAAACACGGTACAATTTTTGTGTCCCTGTCTATAGTTTGCAGCCCCAGCCTTCTGTGATCAGTATGCCCCCTCGCCTCGGTCCCAGGGTAGGCTGAGTTATGTCCATGACTGGGACAGAGAGATCGAGACCTCTTCCAGGGTTCTCACAGTAAACGGAACAGGACCGGTGCCCTTCATGTTAAATTACTTACTTAATTACAATATAATAATAATATATGCCATTTAGCAGATGCTTTTTATCCAAAAGGACTTACAGTACAGTGCATATATTTCAGAGTATGTGACCACCAGCGGGAATCAAACCCACAACCCTCTAACCAATACTCTTGCCATCTGAGCCACATAGGACTATTTACTCCTCTTCACTCCCTGTGGAGCATAAGGCCTCAACAACACACGACATGCCAGACGGTCTTTGCAGTTCTCTCTCTGCTGCTTCACCTTTGTTACATGAGGCTCATGGTAAATCAGTTCAAAAATATTCATTAAATCTATAGGTCAACCAATTAGCTTGCGTTGAGAAGCTCGGTCTTTCCTTTCCAAGGCGATAAAATGATTCATTGCTTCAGGGTTGCCTCTACATTCGTATCGTTTTTCTTTCTGTCACAAAACTCAATTATTTCTCAATATTGACCCATTTTTTTCCTACAATTCTATGTAATGTCTGATACATCCAAATAGTTGGGGTTTCAGTATTACTCGTATAACCGTGACACACGAAAAAAAAACTTCTTCAAAGTAATGTGAAAGGAGGGATTTTAAGTCTACTTGAGGCCTGCTTGAAGGGGAACATTACCCAAGTGCTTTTGCTGATTCATTACCACCCAGATGAAGTGGGTGAGACCAATGACTCTGGATGCATCACTCTGGAGGGTTGCAAATGGCATCCTATTCCATTTATAGTGCATTACCTTAGACCAAAAGTAGTGCACTACATAGGGAATAGGGTGCCATTTGGGACGCATCCTCCGCATTAGACAAAGGTAACAATATGGGCTGAATATGACCACATTCCTTAACTGGCTTGGCAACAACTGAGAAAGCAAATGTGGCTTACATACAGTACTTCATTTACATTTAGTTTTCACTGTATTTATTCTTTTTTTTGTATAATTATGTTCCTTTCCTTTCACATTTGTTTAAACTTTGTTAATGAAAATTACATTTGATCATTGAATTTTCTTTTTTCTGCTTGTACTGTCATTCAATAAATTGAGTAGGCCTATCATGGTGCCAGTGATTATTGAACTACTGAATAATTTGATACGTGTGGGCTGAATCCTACCTGTGGGCTGAATTTACATGCGTTAACCCAGACATGTAAACTATGTTATTGGGGTCAATGGTAGACATGAGAATTCAAGTTATTCATGGATTTAACAAGTTAGCGTAGGGTTTTGGCCCCAAATGCCTTCACAGAGAAACAAAATTATTTCACACGTGTACAAATCACATGATTTCACATGAAATGTCACATGTGAAATCATGTGAAAACATGTTTTTGGAACACTTCACATTGTGATCACGTTTTCACATGTGCAGCTTCATGTTTTCACATGTTGCTTTATATGTTGCCACATGTTACCACATTAACTTCACATAAGCTCATGTGTTCACGTGAAATTCAAGGTGATGACAGTGTGATGTGTTGACAGTTTAGATGACAGTGTGATGACAGTTTAGAATTCTAATTCTAATGGCTGATTATTTGGAAAAGGATAATCACCTCTCAAGATGAATTCCTGGAGTAAAATGTTTTTATGACTTTTTGAAGGGAGCACTTAAACTGCCAGAGATATTTGTGGTGTATACGACATGTATAATCTTAACTACCTCCAGATCATGGGTTTTTTATTTCAATTGTAGGCCTTAACTCCGAGTCCTTTTCAGCAGGCCTGGTTTTGTGAGGACAGCCAGGAACTTCTTAGAAGTGATAAGAACAGGTTACCCAGATGGCATCAGTTAAAACAAGCAATGTGCACAATGGGATTTCATTACTGTATCTACTTCACACTACTCAGCCAAACTGAGCTGAGCCAAACTGTGCCGAGCCAAGCCAAGGTGCACTGGGCTGAACGGGTTACGCAGCCACCATAGTTACTGTAACGCTGCAGGACTATGTGAAAAGAAATGATCAGAGCCAGCAGGGTATAGTTCAGGTCGGCCCTATAGTGTGAATCAGGTATACAGAATGTGACATGTAATGACTCCTCCTTCAGGATACAGTGAGGGGAAAAACTATTTGATCCCCTGCTGATTTTGTACGTTTGCCCACTGACAAAGAAATTATCAGTCTATAATTTTAATGGTAGGTTTATTTGAACAGTGAGAGACAGAATAACAACCAAAAAAATCAAGAAAAACGCATGTCAAAAATGTTAAAAATTGATTTGCATTTTAATGAGGGAAATAAGTATTTGACCCCTTGTCAATCAGAAAGATTTCTGGCTCCCAGGTGTCTTTTATACAGGTAACAAACTGAGATTAGGAGAACACTCTTAAAGTGTTCTTGCCGTGTTTGGAGGAGGAGGAATGCTGCCTATGACCCCAAGAACACCATCCCCACCATCAAACATGGAGGTGAAAACATCATGCTTTGGGGGTGTTTTTCTGCTAAGGGGACAGGATAACTTCAACCGCATCAAAGGGACGATGGACAGGGCCATGTACCATCAAATCTTGGGTGAGAACCTCCTTCCCTCAGCCAGGGCATTGAAAATGGGTCGTGGATGGGTATTCCAGCATGACAATGACCCCAAACACACGGCCAAGGCAACAAAGGAGTGGCTCAAGAAGAAGCACATTAAGGTCCTGGAGTGGCCTAGCCAGTCTCCAGACCGTAATCCCATAGAAAATCTGTGGAGGGAGCTGAAGGTTCGAGTTGCCAAACGTCAGTCTCGAAACCTTAATGACTTGGAGAAGATCTGCAAAGAGGAATGGGACAAAATCCCTCCTGAGATGTGTGCACACCTGGTGGCCAACTACAAGAAACGTCTGACCTCTGTGATTGCCAACAAGGGTTTTGCCACCAAGTACTAAGTCATGTTTTGCAGAGGGGTCAAATACTTACTTCTCTCATTAAAATGCAAATCAATTTATAACATTTTTGACATGCGTTTTTCTGGATTTCTGTTGTTATTCTGTCTCTCACTGTTCAAATAAACCTAACATTAAAATTATAGACTGATCATTTCTTTGTCAGTGGGCAAACGTACAAAATCAGCAGGGGATCAAATACTTTTTTTCCTCACTGTATACCCCCTTTTTAGTGAGATGAACCCCAACTCTATCGGCTGTGTTTTAACCCTGCCTCATCGCTGCTTTTTCCTTTCTACTCTATGCTAGCTAAATGGAAGACATCAAGGTGGGCTATACAATACAAGACTGTTGGTTCGTCACTGGGCATCATAATGTCCAAGGAAATTAGAGTAGAGCGTGAGTTCATCACAATCCTAAAATCCTTATTTGAAATGACTCTGCACCGTGGCCCAATTTATTATTGATCTTACTGGATATAAGATGGCACTGCATGACATACAGTTGAAGTCGGAAGTTTACATCCACCTTAGCCAAATACATTTAAACTCAGTTTTTCACAATTCCCGACATTTAATACGAGTAAAAATTCCTTGTTTTAGGTCAGTTAGGATCATCACTTTATTTTAAGAATGTGAAATGTCAGAATAATAGTAGAGAGAATGATTTATTTCAGATTTGATTTATTTCATCACATTCCCAGTGGGTCAGAAGTGTACATATTCTCAATTAGTATTTGGTAGCATTGCCTTTCAATTGTTTAACATGGGGCAAACATTTTGGGTAGCCTTCCACAAGCTTCCCACA